>NW_005871980.1:32754-55643 GCF_000147115.1 Myotis lucifugus
ATAGTAATTTCTCTCGGTCCTAGGTAGGTCCAGGGGGGAAAAAGGCGTGACTTGTTATAAAGCCGGCGGGGACCTTTCTGGCTAGACAGCGTTTCCAACTTCGTCACTTACGAGCCGCGTCCGGTTGAAATCTCAGTTTCTTGCTTCTTCCTTCCAGTGGCCCTACCCCATATCAACGAGACGGAACTTCCGGAGTAGGAGGCCCAGAAATCAGGATTTTAAAAAGATTCCCAGGTGATTCTAATGTGCAGCCAAGGTTGAGAACCACTGCTTCAAGCTTTTAGTCTATTGTTTACTCCACCTGTTACCCCCCTACTCAGGCAGCTAAGGTTTTAAACACAATTATCTTTGGTTTTTTTCAACAAACCTTTTCACAATAGCCTGTTCCCCCTGGGTGTGAACTCTGAATTGGTTACCATAGAGCAGCCTGTGAGTGGAGTCTTCCCAGAACCACAGTGTGTCAGGTAATGAGAATGTTCTGGTAATGGGGCCGTGACGGGGTCCAGCCCTCTGCTCCTGCCAGTGGTTGTTGGCTGCCGGGTTTCCACTGAGATCAGGCGCTTGATTTCAAGGGAGCGGGGAGATGGGAACAGAGAAAGTTAAAACGCCCCAAACTTGTGTTCATACAGAGATTCTGCCGGATTTCGTGAACCTATGCTCCCTAGATTGCTGCAAACCTCTGGTTAACTGCAGAGTTTTGAAACGGTTCGCTGTGGCGTTTTGGCCGGCTTCTCGCTGTTTCACGGAGGGGAAGGCTTTCAGAGGCCAGCTCTGCCTCACTGTGTGCTGGGTGCACAGTGAGGCGCTTAGGAAGCTCAGTCCATGGGCGGTGGCACACAGGGCAAGATGCAGGTCTGGTAACCTAGGAACCCACACCCGAGACCTATATGATCATATCAACCAATACATTTAATAAAAAGAAGAAGCTCAGAGTCCAGACTTTCCATCCTCATGGCCACCAAAGGAGTTGGGGATGAAAAAGGAGCCACACGCTAACCTGACAAGTTCAGGGAAGGCAAACTCAAAGACCCAAAATAACCACAGAGAATGGTCTGAAATTAAAACTTTAATTAGAAGCAGTTATGGTGGGTCGTCACGTCCTAGGCGGGTATCTTTCCTGGCATGCCCTGGGCGCCAGGACAGAGACCGCAAATTCCTTCATTGTTATTATCGTTAACTGTCCTGCACCCACTAACCTTTTACTCTCCATCCAATCTCAGAGGTTTCCCCGCTTTGCTCCCCCCGCCCCAACCCATCACCAGTGGATTTCACGTCACCCACCTACGTCTCCTCCTTTGACTGTCACGTATCAAACAGTGAGAAACTGCCATTTCCCGAGCATTAGCCCCATCGTGGAGATTCTGCTTCCTGGCAATTGTCGACAGTTTGGCTCAAATGAACTCACAAAACTCTTTCAGGTTTGAGTGCTTTTTTATGTGAACAAAGTGGTGCACACCAGTCAGGATGCAGGGGGGGGTTCGTGTCCGAACAGCTGCATTTTTCCATTTTTGAAGATGATTGGATCTGCTAAAAACAGGGAGAGTAACACCGTAGTTTTCTGTTCACTTTAAGAATAGTCTTCGCGACGTGGGCGGGAGGGTCATAGCTGGCTGTGTTCACAGCCTCCGCTGTCCTGCCCGGAGAGGACTAGATGGGAGGTTGGCCTCATCGGTAATGTGTGCTGGAAGGTAACATACTCTGCTTTCTCTTCTGTCGCAGGGATTTAACGTCCAAAATGGCTACCATACCAGTTTGGCATACTCTGTGTCCTCACGTTCAAAAATTCAAAAATTTAAGACCCTGCACTTCATCATTTAGAGTCTGTTCAAGAAATGGTTTCCAAAATACGTCCAGATCTTCCTCAAGTGAGTATTCACGAGCAAATGCTACTGACAGGAGCTGTCACTGTGTGTGGTGCGTGCTGGACTCTGTCCGAGGGCTTCACGGCCCTGGGTCCCCACAGCAGAGGGAGGGAGTGGGTTCTGTTATCGTCCCTCCTCTCTTTACGGGGACCCGAGACTCTTCCCCACAGCTACACAGTTTCTAAGTGGCAGGTGGTGGCATGAGCCCTCCCTCCCTCCCTTCTCAGACACTTCATGAGCCCTACTATGTGACAAGAACCGTCACAGGTTCTAAGGAGAAGGAGGTGGGTCTAGGGAGGACCCGCCTGGAGGGGAGTCCAGGGAGGAAAATGGAGCGTTCCAGTAGTGAGAATCACGTGCCGGGACAGATGTACGGACGCAGCAGTGAGTGCACGGCCCAGGAGCAGGACTCGGAGGGGACACGATGGGGGGGATTGATTTTGCCTCATGAGTGGGAGAAAGGCAGTCAGAAGTCACAGTGGGCACCTGTGCGCTCACAGTTAGCGGGACTTTAATCACATGGTCACATGCATCCACTAGGGAGCCTGGGAAATACAGACTTTATGCCAGACAGCCCCGTGTCTACCCACATCTCAGGGTTCCTGTTTCTAGGGGAAAAGGAGAGTGGGAAGCGAGGGTTGACTAGCAATTTCCAGCACAGAAATGTCTCATCAGTAATGAGCCTGTTCCAGTCCAGTAGCGCCAGGCCTGCAGTGCCCTTTGGGTGTGGCTTGGTTTCCCTAACGCTGATGGTACCGGAAGGCTGCAGTGAGCGGGTCACTGGGTCACAGGGGTCACTGGGTCAAAGGGCATTCCCGAGCTCAGGCTCCTGGATTGCCCTGAGGACGCTTGTACCCGTTCGCCCGCAGGTAATGTTTAAAGGTGCTTATTCTAAGCATCCTGACAGAATATCACCCTTTACCTCTTGTCCTTTCAAGTCCGGACTCAGTGCTCTGTGGCGATTTTGGTTTGCATGTCTCTAACAGTAGAGGTCAGCTTTGATCTCCAGTTCATCTGGCTTGTGTTGTTTTCTTTTGTAACCTGCCTTTCCATCCCTTTGCTCACTTACCCACTATGAGTAAGTGGTTTTAGTGATTTTTATGAGCTGTCTCTGTAATGAAGATATTAATCCTTCATCTGCCTGATGTGCCATCCGTGTCTTTTTTCATTGGTCATTTGCCTTTAATTTTTAGTGATGGCATTTTTCAATTTTTTTTCTTAAATACAAATTATATATATATTTGTATGTTCATGTAGATATTTATATGGTGCATCCTGGCAGCATTTTCCTCTCCAAGAGTGGTCACTATTACTTGTTTGGCTGGCTTTGCTTTCATGCGAGCACATATATATGTAGATACGTACTTGTTTAACTTGTATATTAAATAAGCAGAATTCATGGGGTAAACGTGAACCTGGCAGCCACAGATACTAGACACCCTGGTTCTTTCATGAATGTTTTTTGCCTTTTGTTTGTTTCAATTTGAACAATTTCTACTGACCTGATTCTGTATTCACTAGTCCTTTCTTCTACTATGTACAGTTTGCTATTAGGCAAATCAAGTGAGTTCTGCACTTCTGATGTTGTATTTTTATTTTCTAGCTTTTTCATGTACTTCTTAAAAAAAGTTTCCATTTCTCTGATGAAACCCCACTGTGTTGACATTGTGTCAACTTTTCTGTTATCCTATATAATTAAAAGGCTAATACGCAAATTGACCAAATGGTGGAACAACTGGTGCTATGATGCGCACTGACCACCAGGGGGCAGACGCTCAATGCAGGAGCTGCCCCCTGGTGGTCAGTGTGCTCCCACATGGGGAGCACTGCTCAGCCAAAAGCTGGGCTCATGGTTGGCAAGTGCAGCGGCGGTGGCGGGAGCCTCTCCCGCCTCCCTGGCAGCGCTAAGGATGTCCGACTGCCAGCTTAGGCCCCTGAGGGCTTCCGGACTGCAAGAAGGTGCAAGCCGGGCTGAGGGGACCGCCCCCCCCCACCAAGTGCACAAATTTCATGCACTGGGCCTCTAGTCTCTAACACATTTACCATTCTTAGTTTAAACACCTGATCACGGCTATATCTGTTCACTCTGGGGTCTTCTCATGACTGTTTTTGCTCTTCATTAGGACACCTTCCCTGTTTCACTTGTCTTGCAAGTTAAAAAAGATTTAAGACCAGACATTTGTGTGAAAAACAGTAGAGATGGAAGTAACTAATATTCACCACCAGCTAAAGGAATGCGCCTCCTCTCCTGGCTTTTGGTGAGATGGCTGCTCCGTGTAATCTCTCAGTCGGGCTGGACTGGTTGCGGTTTCAGTTAGATTTGGGGGACCCCTGGTTTCAGATGTCTCCCTTCAACAGCTCTTGACATCTGAACCCTGGGGAGACTCCAGAGATCTGTCCCACAGCCCAGCTGCCAGCTCGGCCCACTGGGGAGCGCTGTGCTTTCAGCCCACCTGCCAGTTTCAGAAGTGTTCTGGGTGTTCTCTGCCCCGGCCCGGCCACTGGCCACCCTGCCCGAGGTCTGCAATGGGCTGCGAGGTACACTCAGCGAAGGCCCGTTGGCTCTGGAGGGACTGCCTCAGCTCTCTGCTCTGTCCTCCGTGGGGGTCAGCCGCTGCCCTGCGCCAGCTGAAGGCCCTGTGTGCCCTGGGCACCACACAGCCCAGAGCGGCTTGGCTTTTCTTCCTGGGGCTCCACAGGGGGAGAGGGTCCTGGGTCTTCTGTCTCTGCGAGTGCCCATCCTTTCTGAATTTAATCTCTTTCCATCCTTAGTTCTCAGATGGGCTTTTAAAGCCATCTTTTTTAGCTTATCTCATTTTTTCCTCATTGTTAGAAGGAAGAGGGACAATCTGTTGTGACTTTATTCTGGATAGATGTAAAAAATTCTGTCAAATTGCCATGCAGAAAGATGAAATTAATTTGCATTCTCACTAGCAGGTCATGCAAAGTTTGGTTAGTGCTTTCATTTTAAATCTCAGAAGTTGCAGGGGCACGTGAAATGAAAGGTTTCCCTTTAAGCAATTTCACATGGTTTCAAATTAATATTTTCTGATAATTCTAATAATTATTTTTTCCTAATAATTTTAAATTAGAATTATTGATTGAAAAGATGGGTTTCCAGAAACACCAATTAGAAAGCATGCATGCACCCCTATGTTCATAGCAACACAATCTACAATAGCTAAGATCTGGAAACAGCCCAAGTGCCCATCAGTACACAAGTGGATAAAGAAAGCTGTGGTACATTTACCCAATGGAATACTATGCAGCAGTAAAAAAGAAGGATCTCTTACCCTTTGAGACAGCATGGAGGGACCTGGAGAGTATCATGATAAGTGAAATAAGCCAGTCCAAGAAAGACAAGTATCATATTATCTCACTCAGATGTGGAATCTAATTAACAAAATAAACAGGTGAACGAAGTGGATCCAGAGACATGGAAGCATGGGACAGAGTGTGGAATCTTGGAGGGAAGGTGGGTGGGTGGGAAGTGATCAACCAAAGAACTTGTATGCATATATATATGCATAACCCACGGACATAGACAATAAGGCGGCGAAGACCTGGGGCCCAGGTGAAGGGGGTCAATGGGAGAAAAGGGCATATGTAGTACTTTCAATAATAAAGATTTTAAAAAATAATAAATTAAAAAAAGAAAAGACAGAAAAGATGGGTTTCTCAGAAAGCAACTAAAAATGTCCATGAAAGTCTGAAAGAAAGATTTCAGGACGGAGATGTAAATGGCCAGGAGGGTCCCTCTGTGACATTGGGTGCAGCTGGCACGCCAGGCTGGGCGGGCAGAGGGAGAGCAGTGTGTGTGGGCCCAAAGGGAATTGCGAGCTGTGCCACGTGAGTCCGTGGAGACTGGAAGTTCACGCGTGGCGACGCTGCGCCGTGAGCATCTCTATGGGAGGGTTAAGCCCTTCCCCTCCCTCAGGCTCTCAGCCGGTCCTCTCCTCCCAGGGGAGCAAATGCCCGGAGCACCCACCTGCGGCCTCTCCCTG
Organism: Myotis lucifugus; assembly: GCF_000147115.1. NCBI lineage: Eukaryota > Metazoa > Chordata > Mammalia > Chiroptera > Vespertilionidae > Myotis > Myotis lucifugus. Next base: position 38,621 of record NW_005871980.1, read on the forward strand.
TGGCTTTGTGACTCCACACAGCATGGCAGCTGGTGTGGTATCTTATGAGGGTGACCAGGCAATGCTACACACATTTAACCACGTAAGACACAGTTACTGACTGTGGTCACCAAGCCTGTGCAACCTCGTAAATAGAGAGGTTTTGCAAACTGCAGCGATTCTTAGCTTCCTCTTCCCCTAGTCGGTCATAAACTAGAAAATAGAATAGTCACATCTTCCGGCTGATGCTGGTTGGTACCGTGAGTTGATTTGTAGTTAGTGTATTTGCTTGTTGCTTCAACCAGTTACTCCAGCAGTTTCCATCGTAGGCAGAGGAAAGGCAGGGCCGTGTGGGAGCCTCTCTCCTTTGTGACTCTGGACCCAGGGACCTGACGCGCTGCAGCCAGGACGCCCTCCTTCAGGCCAGGCCCCAAAGCACGTTCGAGCTCAGCACCCTCCCCCTTGGTGTGCCTGTTCTCAGTTCCTCCTTGTCTTCGACGGGGATGCGATCTAGATGTAAGAATTACACTTTTTACCCTCGAAAATGAGCCAGAGGTTGAAAAATCAATGTAGTTTAACAAGTGATTTAAAAGGAATTGACTCCTAAGTTTCATTCCAACACCCTGTTTCACCTGTAATGACCCACGCTGTTTGCAGGGCAGGCCGTCTTGGCCTTGTGTTTCTCTGTCCTTATCACTGTCATTCCACAGAGACAGGTCCACAGGCGGCTTGGTCCCAGGCCACAGGGGGAGGGTCTTGGTCGCTTAGCTCTAAGCATGTTTAATAAACAGCCGTTTCTCTTCTACAGCCACAAGTGTTGCAAATCCGATACTGTCCTCCTTAGATGTTAAACGGATTTTATTTCAAAAAATTACCGATAAAGGAGACGAGTTGGTAAAAGCCTTCCTGCTGCTCGATCCCAGCTACAGCATGACGGTGTCCAAGAGCGAGCTGCGGAGGGTCATCAACACCTTCCTGCTGACGCTCACCAGGGAGCAGTTCCAGGACGTGCTGGCCGAGGTAGGGTCCGTCACCCCGGCGGGCAGGGCGGCCCCGAGGGAGCAGAGCACTCTTTCTTCACATCACTTCCTCACGTTGGGGCAGAGTTGGGATGAACTTTGGTCATATTTTGCACGTGGCACTGTTACAGTCATTTCTTTTAGTTTTTTGTTTGTTTTGCCTTGTTTTGTAAAGCTTCCAATGTATAAAGCATTTGGTCAACTTGCGTTTTTTAAAATATATTTTTATTGATTTCAGAGAGGAAGGGAGAGGGAAAGAGAGATAGAAACATCAATGGTGAGAGAGAATCATTGATCGGCTGCCTCCTGCACGCCCCCCACGGGGGATGGAGCCCGCACATGGGTACGTGCCCTGACCAGGAATGGAACCACGATCTCCGGGTTCATAGGTCGACGCTCAACCACTGAGCCACGCCGGCCGGGCTCAGCTTGCATTTTGGAACTTAGTACAGATGCTCCTTGACTTACGAGGGGTGTGCCTCCTGATAAACCCGTGGTCAGTGGAAAATGTCCTGAGAAAATGCATTTAACACACCTCGCCGAGGAACACCGCAGCTTGGCTGCCCACACAGCGTGCTCGGGCACTCACAGCGGCACAGTGAGTACACCCAGCGGTGTTGCTTGTTGACCCCGGTGAGCGCGTGGCTGCCTGGGAGCTGCGGCCACCGACAGCACCACCAGAGTGCCACTGGCCCCGGAAGAGAGCAAAATTCAAAGGACAGTTTCTGCTGAATGTGTATTGCTTTCGCACCATCATACAGCTGTAAAGTCGTAAGTCAAACAAACCATCGTAAGTCGGGGCTGTCGGTATTTCGGCATTTGTTCCTGCATCCCAGGGTTACTGCGTATCTACTATATGCTCGGCCCAGTGCAGAGCAGCCAGACGGGGGCCGCCCTTGAGGGGATCCCTGTCCAGCGAGGGAACTATGAAAGGGCTGATGGTTGCCCTTAGACAGAGGCGGTTACAGGGTGGTTGGGATTTAGAGGAGGGGACACTACCTAACAATGAGGTGTGGCAGTCCAGGAGGGCTTTCAGGAGGAGGGGGTATTTAACTCGAGGGGAAATACTCAAGAATACCTAAATTCTTAGGGAAAATACCTAAGAATAAACTTAACCAAGGATGTAAAAGACCTGTACTCAGAAAATTCTAAGTCACAGAAGAAAGAAATGAAAGAAGTTACAAGTAAGTGGAAGCATATACTAGTACCTCGTTCATGAACAGGAAGAATTAACATCTTTAAATAGTCATACTACCCAAAGCAGTCTATCGATTCAATGCAATTCCTAGCAAGATACCATTGGCATATTTCACAGAACTAGGGAAATACCACAGAATTTATATGGAGCCACAAAAGACCCTGAATAGCCACAGCAGTCTTGAGAAAGAACAACAACGTTGAAGGAATTATGCTACCTGACATCAAACTATACTACCAGGGCATAATAATCAAAACAGCATGGCACTGGCACAAACACAGGCATAGAGATCAATGGAACAGAAGGGAGAGCCCAGAAACGAACCCACACCTTTATGGTCAATTAATATGAACCTACATGTTAAACAAAAGCTTTATTAAGATAGAATTTACATATTATCATATTCACCATTTAAAAATATACAAGTTAGTGGTTTTTAATATAACCACAGAGTTGTGCAACTACTCCCTAATTCCTGGACATCCCACCACCTCAGAGAGAAACTCCGTATTCCTTAGCAGCCTCTCCTCACTCCCGTCCCCGCTCCCTGGCAACCATTAGCCTGCTCTGTCACAACAGATTTGCTTATTCTGGACATTCCCTGTGAATGGAACGGCACATTATATGATATTCTGTGTCTGGCTTCCTTCATTTAGCATGTTTTCAGGGTTCTTCCGTGTTGTAGCATGAATCAGTACTTCCTCTTTTTATGGCCGAATAATATTCCACTGTATGGACAGGCCACCTTCTGTCTTCAGCCGGTGGACCTTGGAGTTGCTTCCACTCTTTGGCCTTTGTGAACAGTGCTGCTATGACAGTTCATGTACAGATGTCTGTGTGGACATGGGTCTTCCCTCCTCTTGGGTACACACCTGGGAGTGGAATTGCTGTGTTATATGCGAATAATGTTCTTTTACTTTTAAAGAGCGTTTGTCCTTGCAAACAGGAAATCTGTTTTCTCATAGGCTTGATTGAACTGACACTTTATACCAAATGGAGAATAAAGACATTATTTCCTGTTCATGTTTCCTATATTCATGATCTGATGTTAATTTAAAATTTTGACAACCTTCCCATGCGAATCAGCTGTGCAGGAAGAGGAAAAGCACAGAAGATGTGAAATGTGTATCTGTTTTTAAAAGCTACATCTGTCTTTAAAAGAAGTTACTGAGAAATGTTGAATTTCAAAGATTAAAAAAAACAACAAAACAACACAGGTCCTAGCAGTCTATCCTCAATGATAGGCGTGTTTTTCTAGAGCCACGAGCTCCTGTGACGCGTGTGAATCGGGGGCTGGAGTCACCAGAGTGAAGGGCGCGGCTTCTCTTCCCAGCCCCGCAGTGCTGGGAGCGTGAGGCTTTTCTCGATCTTTTAATGACGAGTCCTTGTGGTGGTACAACCGTTCTTCTCCTACACTTAATGCCAGCCTAACGGGAAACGCGTGCAACTGGAAAAACATTTCATGGGAACATCCGCCTTCAAATGAGGAAAGAACTTCCCAGTTAGAGTGAATTTACTTGAGCTTCAATTTAAAATAGATGTTTTAATAAATATATATATTTATCAATAAATTGATTTCAGAGAGGAAGGGAGAAGGAGAGAGATAGAACCTTCAATGATGAGAGAGAACCATTGATTGGCTGCCTCCTGCACACCCCCTCCTGGGGATCGAGCCCACAACCCAGGCACATGCCCTTGACTGGATTTAGACCTGGGACCCTTCAGTCGGCAGGCCGATGCTCTATCCACTGAGCCACAGCAGCCAGGCCTTGCGATTCAATTTTTAATGTTAAGAACCATGTTGAGCATGTTTGACTTCGGGTGCTGTGATCAGGCCCGCACCTGAGTTTCTGTTGACAGGAATACGAATGGAAGAATACAGCCTCGGTTTCTGAGTGTTCATGTAGCAGTTTTGGAAGAAGTTGGCTTGGGAAATGGATTCCAGAGAATGGAAGCAGCTCGCCTGGCCCGTGGCTGCGCCAGGTGGGAGCGGCGTCTCTGAAGCCCTTGGCAGCAGGGATACTGATTTCCCAGCCGCCAACCCCGGCCCGTCCGAGACTCTGCTCTCAGCCCCTCGCCGGTGGATGGTTTTCATCTGTGAACGTTTTTGCCGGAATCACGAGTATTGGAAGGCGAGTTCTCAGCGGAGCCTCTCCTGTGGACAGCGCCGTGGGGTCTGAGGTCTTGGCGCGGGGCTGGCCATCACAGACATCTCTGCCTTAGGCCACCAGGACAGCGTGGAATGTGCCAGAAGCCTCAGGAGGCCCATGGCCTGGCTGCTTCCCCGGCGGGTGGTTAGTGTGATGAGCCTGGCTCTGAAGCACAGGGCTGTCTGGCCCTTGATGGCAGTGCCATGAGGGGAGGCCGCACAATGTCAGCCCCGCAGGGGGTCACCCGGGCTGCCTGGGGACTCCCATGGGCACCGGGCCTGGCACCCGAGCCCCTGGGGAGTGTGAGCTCCGCCGGCGTCTTTCCCGCTTCATCCACTCCCTCCCCACCAGCCGCGAGGCGCCCCCGGGGAGCTGCGTGGGGACCCTGTCCTCACCTTCTGTACGACAGGTGTCCACCCCAAGTTAGGTCAACTCAAAGGCCCGTCAGGTCAGAAGCCACGGGTCCTCCCGGGAAGAGCTGCACAAGGGACCCTCCCTCCGCGCCCTCTCGGGGGCACGTGCTGAAATGGAGGAGGGACGGTGTCCGCTGGGGAGACCAGCAGGCCGCGCTGGGCTCCGGCGGCACCTGAAGGGCTGAGGGGATGTGAAGCCACATGAGCAGACCCGCAGCCATCGCCGCTGGGCAAGTGTGCTCTGTGTACTGCGTGAACGTGAATAAAATGCATTTATCATGATGGTGTTTGTCTTCATTTTAGTTTTATAGTTCTTTTGGGGGCCGGGAGAAAAATTATTTTCACTTTTTTAAAAATTGGCCTTTTTCCTTAGAAGTACTTTCAAACTCCGGAGCGTTTGTCAGAAGAGGGAGAGGGTGGGTGGGCCGCTATGGCACTAACAGCGCCCGTACCCTCTCCCCCACGTGCCCATGTGAACACGTGACCTCACCTGCTTCTCCTGTGACCTTTCCTTGTGTGTGTGTGTGTGTGTGTGTGTGTGTGTAAACAGTACTGTACATGACACACACAACAATAGACATAATGTTTTTTTCTGAGCCATTTGAGAAGTTGCTTATGTTTTTGGTTTTTTCCTTCTAAATACTTCAGTGTGTAGACGAAGAACTATCCTCTTAAATAATCATAGTACAGTTATCAACAGCAGTGAATTAAAGATGGAGGATAAGTTAACATACAGTGTTGACACACTTGACCCAGTAATGTCTTTGCTAGAATTTGAATTTAAGAATGACGTTTTCTACCTTAAGAGCGTATGATGTGCACAGCGTTTAGCTGGCACTCGGGGTAACGCTGTGCTGTTCCTCAGCTCCTTGGGAACCAAATCCTTCATATTTCTATTTACACACATGTAATGTTATTAGCACACGTCTGTAAACACATTAGAATATATTTTGGCTTTATTTTTTAGGTAGACCTAGATTTAGATGATGTTGTAGACAACGTGCTGACGTTTAACTAGCGCAGACTGGCATGCGTGTTGTTTGCACCTGGTTTGCTGAGCAGGAGCGTCACTCAGCCCTGGTCTGAGCAGCTGTGTCCCACCCACATCCCGCCTCCGCCGCGCTGCCCCCCGCTTGGGTCCGAGTCCTCTAACAGGCTGTCCTCTTCCTGTTGAATGCAGATCCACCTCACCAGCGCGGGTGCTGTTCCGTACCTCCAGTTCCTGTCCAGGTTTGGCGGGATGGACCTAAATGTAAATCTTATAAAGAGGTAAGTGGGTTTTTTTTTAATGTTCTTCATATGAAAATGTGAAATTTGAAATGATAAGAGATAAGACAGGGTCCTTAGAACTGATCATGTCAACAGATATATATGGAAGACGTGTTGGTAGAACTTGACCCTATTGAATTTAGTGCCCAGCCGGCGTGGCTCAGTGGTTGCACATGGACCTATGAACCAGAAGGTCACAGTTCGATTCCAGTCAGGGCACAGGCCTGGGCTGTGGGCTTGATCCCCAGTGTGGGGCGTGCAGGAGGCAGCCGGTGAATGATGCTCTCCCATCATTGATGCTTCTCTCTCTCGCTCTCCCTTCCTCTCTGAAATCAATAAAAAAACCAAAACACCTATATTTAGCAAGTTGAATGAATCTCACGGACATAAGAATGAACGAAGGAGCAAGAAACAAAAGAATCTCCTACTCACGTGACATACAAACAAGCCGGACTGTATTTTTGAGGGCTACATGCCTCGGGTGCAGTTATAACCAAGTAGAAGGAAGTGACAGGTTAGGTACTAGGATGGCGGTTACTGCCAGGCCGAGAGGAAACAGTAGGATTGGAGAAGGGCACACAGGGCCTTTGGTGTTTGGCTTCAGTTCTTAATCTGGGTAATCGTTAAACAGGCTTTGCCTTGATTATAACGAAACTGCATTGTTGTATGTATTTTCTGCAAATGGGTTCTATTTCATAGTAACAATTTAAAGCTCAATGAGTTTGACAAGCAGATTAGACACAGCCCAAGAGGTAAGCGGCCTGGCGGACCAGGCAGGAGAAACGAGCCGGAACACAGCTCCGCGCCACCGAGGCCCCTCGGGTCCCTTGAGGGTCATGAGAGACGGGCTGGGAGTGACGCCCACACGGCCGAGGCCTTCCCGGAACTGGTGAAAGGGGCTGATCCAGGAAGCCAGATCTCAAGCAGGATTAACAACAGGACTAGAGACAGACCCCAAAGACAAGGCCAGGTGTCAACACTGAGATAAGTGACTTCTGAGGGGTCACAAGGAAACCAGGAGGGAATGGGTTAATCACCACCGCACTGGAGGAAACTGGCCGCCCTGGGCCCTGGAGCTGTGTGTCTGAGGGAAACAGCTCTCAGCACCTGCAGGAGAAGTGATTCTCCAACAAAAGTGGGCTTGGCCCCAACAGACCCAGCAAAACAGTTCTGAGGTCCCACCCTGGGCCCTGGAGCCGTGTGTCCCAGGGAAACAGCTCTCAGCACCTGCAGGACCGAAGCGATTCTCCAACAAAAGTGGGTTTGGCCCCAACAGACCCAGCAGAGCAGTTCTGAGGTCCCACCCTGGCAGACTGTGGTGCATGAGCGCTATCTAGCGTTTAAAAGTGCCCTAACTGGTTTGGCTCAGTGGATAGAGCGTCGGCCTACGGACTGAAAGGTCCCAGGTTTGATTCCGGCCAAGGTCATGTACCTCGGTTGTACCTTGGTTGCGGGCACATCCCCAGTAGGAGGTGTGCAGGAGGCAGCTGATCGATGTTTCTAACTCTCTATCCCTCTCACTCCCTCTCTGTAAAAAATCAATAAAATATATTTTTAAAAAAGTGCACAGGGCAGCCCTGGCTGGTGTGGCTCAGTGGATAGAATGTCGGCCTGTGGACTGAAGGGGCCCAGGTTCTATTTCGGTCAAGGGCACATGCCTGGGTTGCGGGCTTGATCCTCAGTGTGGGGCATGCAGGAGGCAGCCGATCAATGCTTCTCTCTCTCTTCCTCTCCCTTCCTCTCTGAAATCAATAAAAATATAAAAAATTAAAATGCACAGTTAAGCAACCCTTCTCATTTTGATCTCTGCGTGCCCTACGTCAACATTGACTTGCTGCATTTTAACAACAAGCTTTTCTTTTTGTCCCTCAGGTGCAGTGGAGGCGAAGTGAATGGCGGCCGGACCCTGAAAGAACTGGAAACCCTTGTAGGAGAGAAGGTAATGGAGAGCTTGTCAAATGCTCCCCCCCCCCGCCCCGCCCTTAAGAGCAGTCACTGTGAGCAGCGGGAGACGTGCAGCCTGAGCCACGGGCTTGTCTGCGTTCCCAGGTTAAAGCCGTTGGCTAAACAGATCTTACAGCGGCCCGCCCGCCCACCCGCCCGAGAGAAGCCCTTTAGTGGGGCTGCCCTTTCTGTTTTTGTCTCAGACAGAAGCAGGGTTTTCTTTAAAGAGAGAAACTACCGCTTTTTAGCAGTAAGTGCCAATCATGTGCGCACGGTACCGACAACCAGGGGACTCGGAGATACACAGAGGGGGCGTCAGTCACAGAAGCGGCCTTGCACTTAGAGAAGGAGCCTGTAGCTTCGCCCCGTTTGCTGATTGCGGTGGGTGTCACAGCACCCAGCTTGTGTGGGGGGGCGGGGATGGGGGGCCTGTTCATGGCATTTGGGGCTTGGAATCAGACCCCTTTTTAAAATGCATTTGAACCTGTCAGTTGCACGAGCAGTTTGAGAATCATGGCTTAATTTATTTGATTCAATATGTTGGTTTGAAATGTGACAAATTTTCTTTCTTCTTTGAAGTCTTCTGAGATTTTCATACATTTGAATATCAAAAATAGCCAGAAATCCACAAAATGTGTGTCTGAATGTTCCTGGCGGATGCCGTGATCGTGTGGGACATCGTCTGCTCCTCACACCCAGCTCCCTGGGCTCCAGGGAGGCGGGCGCCTGCTATACGCATCGGCTTCCTCCGTGGCGGTCCCTTTGTTCTTCTGTAAGAAACCCGTCACGTGATCGATGTTATTGGTGGGTTACAGCTTTAATTGTGTCTTTATAAACAGTGTTAATCATGAAATCTCCCGGGAAAGTTGACTGTTTGACACTCGTATCAACATAACCACGCCGTGGATCTGGAACGCGCCGCGGCGTTGGCGTGGAGGGTGTGGGCGTGAGGGGCGTAGATTACTGAGAATGATGGAGAGCTGAGGGGGGCTTCCCACTGACCGTCCTTCCGCCCACGTCCTTTTCTGATCCCAGCCCTGCCCGGTGCCCGCGGTGGGAGAGGCCCACCCATGGGCTGAGTCGGTTTAAACCCCTGCAGCGTTCATCACCTTGCGGTGAGAACAGAAAGGCGACAGTCAGGCGGAGGAGCAGGGGTGGAGCTAAGCCTGCATCCGGGCAGCTCAGGGTCTGTCATGCCTTCGGCAGCTCCAACTGCTGGCCCAGACTCTTCCTTGATCCCAGCCCTGGGCAGGCAGGGGCGTGGGACCAGGCGGGTGTCTGCCACTTCAGCTGTGGCCTTGGGACCAGGCGGGTGCCTGCCACTTCAGCCGTGGCCGTGGGACCAGGCGGGTGTCTGCCACTTCAGCCGTGGCCGTGGGACCAGGTGGGTGCCTGCCACTTCAGCCGTGGCCGTGGGACCAGGCGGGTGTCTGCCACTTCAGCCGTGGCCTTGGGACCAGGCGGGTGTCTGCCACTTCAGCCGTGGCCGTGGGACCAGGCGGGTGTCTGCCACTTCAGCCGTGGCCGTGGGACCAGGCGGGTGTCTGCCACTTCAGCCGTGGCCGTGGGACCAGGCGGGTGTCTGCCACTTCAGCCGTGGCCGTGGGACCAGGCGGGTGTCTGCCACTTCAGCCGTGGCCTTGGGACCAGGCGGGTGTCTGCCACTTCAGCCGTGGCCTAGGGACCAGGTGGGTGTCTGCCACTTCAGCCGTGGCCGTGGGACCAGGCAGGTGTCTGCCACTTCAGCCGTGGCCGTGGGACCAGGCGGGTGTCTGCCACTTCAGCCGTGGCCTTGGGCAAGTCCTCGTCATCGTTTCTTCGTCGTCAGTGGGGACAGTCACACCCACCTGAGGTGCTGCCGTGTGGTGTGGCGTGAGTACCCGCAGCGAGCACCTGGGGGCTTGGACCGCGCAGCTGCCATTGTTGGGGTAGCACTGAGTCCCCTCCCCCACTCCCAAGGGCAGAGAAGGCAAACCTGCTCCTCGCCCTTCGCTGTGAGCAGCGCCCCTGGAGCCGAGGCCTGGTCCAGCGAGTGGCCCACACACTGGGAGGGGTGTTTGCTCCCAGCTCAGAGTCGTCGTTACATCGCGTGGGCGTTCGGGAGTCTTCCTTCCTTTTCCCTCGGCCCCGGGCCCAGGCCCTCACATTCTTCTCAGCTCCCTAGTCTCCCGGGCCCCCGCCTGCCGGGGCCCAGCTCCATCCCTGAGCGGTGGCCCCGCCCGAGGCCCAGACTCGGGGCTTTGCCTTCTTCAGGACAGAAAGGACGAAGGGCAAGCGTCCGTGTGTTGCCAGGCGAACCGAACCACCTTTTGGTCTTTCTCTGTTTACCTTTGGTCAGCCCCCCGCTTGAGGGGAAGGTGGAAGTGAGGAGAGGCTGGCGAAGAAAGAGCAGCTCGTCTGGCGGCTCCTTGGATGCGCTCGGGGTAACCACGTCAGAGACGGCGCTCCCAGGCCTGCAGAGGAGCCCGGCGTATGCCCCCCCCCCCCCCAAAAAAAAAACCCACAAAAAAACAAAGACAAAACTGTTCTGGAGCGAGGACCAGAGTTCAAGAACGTCGAACTCAGTTAACACATAGGAGAGAAAGGGTAAACAAACACATCCCGAGCCCAGGCTGTGTGCTCTGTACCGCGTAACCCCTAATCAGAGCTGTTCCCAGCCCGGATGCCATGATGTCCGAACATCTGGTCTCCTGGCCGCGTGACCAGTGTGTCTGTCGGGCCCCCACCCCGTGGTCTAGCCCCGTGTTCGTGGGGCACCCTGGCCGCCTCAGGCGTCTCAGAAGCGTCAGGAGGTAAGTAGAGGCACTGCTTGCTTGGTCCGTGATACCCCAGAAGGAAAAGACACAAGTGATGGTAGGTTCACTTTCTGAAAAAGGTGGATTTTCCTAAAAAGACATTTAAAAATTACGGCTTGAGGAATAAAGAAACAGTGAATCATGGCCACTGTGTAAACGCGCCTCGCCATGATCGCAGCGCATTGCCTGAGCGCCGCCCCGCCGCCCCGAGCGAGGCCCTTAGCCGGGCACAGGCTCCCGGTGACTCATGGCCTCTCCCGATCCCGCACCCGCTCTGCCCGGGCTCCAGGTGTGGGTTGCTCTGTGGCAGATATTGGAACACATCTCCTCGCTCACCTGAAGGGAATTAGCATATCGCAGAGCTGTTGGGACAGATTGCTCGGAGGCGCTGTCCTCCCGAGGAGAAGCCTGTCAATCACAAGTGTCACAGCTCCGCGTGCGCCTGCGCCCGCCGCACGGAGACGGCGCTCACGTGTGATCTAGAGAACGTCACCCCACAGGCACTCCCACTGTGTGAAAATTATGCCGCAAACACTCCTCCTCCAGGACCTATGTGGCTGCTCTAGGACAGTGGTTCTCAACCTCCCTAATGCCGCAACCCTTTAATACAGCTCCTCATGTTGTGGTGACCCCCAACCATGAAATTATTTTCGTTGCTACTTCATAACTGTAATTTTGCTACTGTTACGAATTGTAATGTAAATATCTGATATGCAGGATGTATTTTCATTGTTATAAATTGAACATAATTAAAGCATAGTGATTAATCACAAAAACAATATGTAATTATATATGTGTTTTCCGATGGTCTTAGGCAACCCCTGTGAAAGGGTCGTTCGACCCCCAAAGGGGTCGCGACCCACAGGTTGAGAACCGCTGCTCTAGTCCTAACTCACCAAAGGCTCCCCGGGAGGCGAAAGCAAGGATTCCGTTATATCAGAATTATTTCAGACTAAGTTTATCTTTTTATTTTCTTAAAAATAAAGTTTTCCTGTGTGTGGCAAATTCACGCACAGATACACTTACAGGGTGAGTGTTTAAAGCGGTGCGGGGCCGGGGAGCAGGTGGGAACCCTCGGACCTGCCTCGCGGGGTGTGCGGCTGAGCGGCTCTCACCTGAGCGGCCCGCGCACACGTGTCTCTGCCACTGTTTCCTCGGCTGTGAGCGGGGGGACAGCATCGCAAGGCCTTGCTGAGATTCTGTGTGAGTCAATATGAAATGAACTCACCATAACGCCGGAAGTTACTCAAAAAAACAGGAATTTGCGTTTGGAGGAGATGAGACGCGAGTTCTCATGCGGACAGTTAAATGGTGGCCATTTATGGTGTAAAGCCACAGAGCGGGAGGGTGAGGAGGCCGGATGCCGATGGCACCCGCATTCAGTCTCTCTGGGGCTCTGAGCGGGTCCTGGGGAAGACGCCCGCGTGGTTGGGGGTGGGCTCACAGCGGGCGCCCAGAGAGCTCCCTGGGGGGTGTTTTCTGACTACACTGTCTAAAATTGTGTATTACTTTATATATATTTAATATCCTGATTTCAGAGAGGAAGGGAGAGGGAGAGAAACATCAGTGATGAGAGAATCATTGATCAGCTGCCTCCTGCACGCCCCACACTAGGGATAGAGCCCACAGCCTGGGTATGTGCCCTGACCAGGAATCGAACTGTCACTTCTTGGTTCATAGGTCGACGCTTAACCACTGAGCCACACCGCCCGAGCTACAGTTGTGCATTTCTTTAACACCCAGGCCATTCTGAGACTTCCTGGGAGGGGCACCTTCTCTGTCCTGCACAAGCTGAGCTTCAGTGCTGTGGGCAGGTCCTGGTGCCTGATGTGAGCTCGGGCTGTTTCCTGGTGAAAAGCGCAGCTCTGCAGGGCCGCTCTCCGGGCCGGGCTGGGCAGCGGGAAACTCCGGGAGAGCGGAGGTGGGAGCTCCAGGTGGGCTGGGGGGGTGTTTCAGTGTGGAGGACGGTGAGGGGCCTGCGGGGTAGCTTTCAGGACTAAGTCTGGGGAGAGAGGGGCCCTGGCCGTGTGGCCGTGTAGCGGGGCCCTGTGACTGCCCTGTGGGGAGCTCTGTCTCCTTAGGCAGGCTGGGCCGGTCACCCTGGAAAGGCAGGCTGGGCCGGTCAACCCGGAAAAGCAGGCTGGAGAGGAGGAAGGAAGGATCCGAGGCCGGGCATTAAGACTGATGTTGGACAAGGTGTGGGGTGGGGTGGTTCATTGAAGGTTTCGGGTGGGAGTGGCATGGGCAGGAGGTGTTAGGAGGTGCTGCCAGCAGTGCAGTGGGTACATCCAATGGGAAGGCAGCGGAGGCAGGGCACCTGGACCAGACCCAGGCGGGACCCGTCACTCGTCACCATCAGCCACATCTGAGCACCGCTGGGGCAGAGACCTGGGGTCCTGGGAGCGGAGTGGCTTGCCCTTCCCTGCGTGCAGCTCTGCCCTGGGGTGAGCTGGAGGCAGGTGACGGGGTGGCCGGCCTGTGGGTGTGGGCTGGCTTAGCAAGATAAGAGGGACGGGAAATTTCCTTCTAGATCTGGCTGCTCCAAAGCCCAGCTATTGGTATGCAGCCTCCAGCTTGTTTTCCTGGCTGTCGGGGTGCATGGTGGGTGGGATTCTCCTAGTAGTCTTTAAGCTGCACGTGGCAGGGACTCATTTTAACAATAAATCAAACGTGCGGGAGGTTTGCGTGGCCTGTGCTCAGAGAACAGCAAGTTGATCTTTCCACTGTGGCTGCAAGGAAACCCCACTCCGGAGTTTTGGGTTTTTGCTCCGTGATAGCAGCTCTGATGTTGAGGTTGCCTTGACCTTGTGGTCGGCCCCCTTTCTCCGTGTTCACCGGTCTCGTGTGAGGTCTCTCTCTGTGAGCCTGTGCCAGCCTCGGTCGAGGCAGTGATGCTCGCGTGCAGGGAGTATGTGCTGTCCTGGGCGCGTGTGTGGGAGCCCCAGGGTGGCGAGAGCCAGTGTCACCGAGGCGGAGGTGGCGCCGCCGGCCGCTCCGCCCACCGGCCCCCACATGGGGAGCTTGTGTTGATGAGGTTCTGAATGTGCTCTAATTTTTTCCTATCTGGTTTGGCTCATCGCTACCAGCTGGTAAATAGGAAATGTTCACGGTAGGAAGCCAATACTCTGCAGAGCGTAAACAGATGGAACTGATATAAAGTGACAAGTTAGACGGTGCTGGGAGAATACGGAGCCAGACTCAGCGTAGCAGGCAGGCCGCTCGCCCCGTTCCGGTCCATTTAGTCCCGAATGGGCTTCCTGTCTGCACAGCTGTGCTTCCTTCATCCCCCGTCCTTTCTTCTGGTTGATAATGACAATTTCAAAGAAAAACTTTAATTAAAGATTTTATACGAAATAGCCAAAAGTAGGATAATAAGGAAAATGAGCACTGATGTGTTTATTGTGAGAGAACTCCTTTTTCATGGTTTCATTTAAAAAATGTCTCCTTAAGTTTAAAATGAAGGTAGCCACGGTGCCAGGTGCGCGGTGAGCAGGGGACGCCGAGACGGTGCTCTGCCGGGAGGCCCTCGGCTCAGGCCAGGCGGCGTGGGATGCCTCCCTCCCCCCACGGCTGGAAACCAGGGCAGACGCGGTGGCTGCGGTGCGGAGCCGGACAGAAGTCAGTGGAGCAGGAGCAGGGAGGACACGGCTGTGAAGGTTGAAGTTAAGCACAGGGTCCGGTCTGGCACGAAGAACCGCGCCCCTGGGGAAGGGCCGGCCAGAGAGCCTGCAGCCGAGTGGGGCTTCGGGCCTCAGGGCGGACACATTAGTGAGGCCTTCTCTCACCTCCTTTAACATCGGGGTACTCATAGTAATTTGGGCTCACAGCTTTCCTTCTTGGAGGTCTAAAAGCTGTAAAATGAATTTTAGACAGGGAGCTATGGAGTAATAACCACATCCACCGTGAGCAGTTTGTCAAGCCATCCGCACTCAGTGGGTGCACATGTGAGGCCGCGTGCGTGGGCTTCCGCTGCGCACTGTTCTCCGCAGGCGCCGGCCAACCTGCCCGCCCTGCCCGCAGCCTCTGGCCCATCAGCAGTTCCATCAGCGCGTTTACTGAGCGTGTTCCCTGGGGCACTGCGCCCGCGCTCACTGCTCCCCCCACTCCTACAGCGCCCAGCGCATCCCCTCTTCACAGACGAGGAAACGGAAGGCGAGGCCGCTGTTCCATCGTCACCTGAGCAACAGTGCGGAGCATTCGAGTCTCATTTCAGGGCCGGTTCTGCCCCGGGAGTGGGAAGCAGCTCCTGGCTGGTCCCGGCTGCCGGATGGGCTGGGACAGGTCTGGCTCAGCGGGAAGGCGGTTGGCAGAGAAATTGCTGGGCAGTTGGGCGACTTCTGCAGAGCCTCGGGCCCATTTCCTGGGTCTTTGAAGTCCCCTTAACTGTTGTTTGGTTTTCTTTGTGAATCTTCAGCGCTTCTCCTCGTGTTTGTGCACAGAAAGCCCTGATCCTGCTCAGATATGAGCGGGGGCGCAGGGGAGAGCGTGGGATGAGTTGTGAGCATTGTTTGGAAAGATAGTAAATATTTTTAATTTCACAGACCAGACAGCCTGCTCTGTCCACTTACTCAACTCTGCCGGTGCAGGGGAAGCAGCCAGAGGCAATCCTTTCCATATAATAAAAGGCTAATATGCAAATAGACTGAATGATGAAAGAATCAGAACAACCAGTCGCTATGATGTGCACTGACCACCAGGGGGTGTGTGCAGAACATGGCGGGATGGCCGAGGCGGGATGGTGGAGCAGGCTAACAGGGGTGCCAGACCAAGGCAGGGCACCGGTACCTGTCATCGGGGTGAGCCTCTGGTGGTTACTGAAAATTCTTTGCTCCCGTGCGCCACAGTTCTGCCCGGTGCTTGCACCCGCAGCTGGCACCAGCCCCGCTCGCACCCACTGCTGGTGCCCGGCGCTGGTCCCAATCACTCGGCGCCATCAGCGGGTGCTAGCAGCGGCTGCCACCCCTGATCACCCCTGAGGGCTTCTCCACCTCCCCCTGCTCCTGAGGGGTGATCAGGGCAGCAGCTGCTGCTCACACCCGCTGACAGCACCGGCCCCACTCTCACCGCTGCTGGCTCCGGCCCCAGTTGCTCTGCTCCATCAGCGCATGGGGCTGCCAGCAGACGGAGAACCAGGGCTGTGATGGGAGGGGCCGGGAGGGGCCGGGAGGGATGGGCCGAGACCTGCCCCTGTGCCTACCGCAGCCTTATGGCCCACAGGTCCTTTCAAGGTCACAAATTCATGCACTGGGCCCCTAGTGTGTAAATAAAGGGGCATGGTGGCGCCAATAACATTTACTTAGGAGCCTGGAGGGTGGAATCCACTAACTTCCACATGTCACAAAATACCACTCTTTTGTTTTCCCCCACCATTTAGAAGTAGAAAAACCATTCTTTGCTTGGAGGCACAAAACAAGTGGCCAATAGCTGGCCACACCTGGAACACAGGAGAGGGACGGGGCCTTAGTCAATGAGGCCGGGCGGCAGGGTGCCCTGTCCTGGCCTGTCTGCGCAGTCACAGGGCACGACCACATTCTCCTCTAGAAGCGCGCTGGATGGGGGGGAGGGCGGGAAGCAGGAGACAGCGCCCCCTCCTTCCATTAACCATGCCCCAGTTTCCCCCCCAGAAAGCGGTGGGGGTATGAGGGGTGGGAATGGAGCACCCGGCGAGCAGAGGCCAGAAGGGAATGGGGGGGGTCCCCTTGGGGAGGGAGGCGAGATGTCAAGATGGAAGTCACGGAGCAGCGACTGATGGAAGTGGGACCGGGGAAAGCCAGGCCGGGCGGCGGGCAGCAGACGTGGCATGTGACCTGCTCAGCCGATGTTGTGAGCACCCACTCTGTGAGGACACAGCACACAGCCCAGTCCCCTTCCTCAGAGCTTCCCTTTCTGCGGAGGAGGAGACACAATGAGCAGATGCTGAAAGAAGGATGAATGTGGGGAAGAGAACGGCGAGTGGTCACGGGTGAGGGTGCCTTCAGTGCAGGACGGGGGAGGGGCGGCCTCTCGGAGCAGGTGGGGTGGTGACAGACCCCAGGGAGGGCTGGGAGGAGCTGTCCGGCAGAGGAGGGGGGGTTTCAGATTATCTAGGGCAGTGGTCGGCAAACTGCGGCTCGCAAGCCACATGCGGCTCTTTGGCCCCTTGAGTGTGGCTCTTCCACAAAATACCGAGTGCGGCCGCGCACGCACAGAGGAATAATCACTTTGTAGCTGCACCCCCGCAGTCGGTATTTTGTGGGAAGAGCCACACTCAAGGGGC
>NW_005871980.1:55954-83626 GCF_000147115.1 Myotis lucifugus
GGGGTGGGGTGGCGGGATGTTGCGGGCGGCGTGACTGTGAGGGTCGGACGGGGCTGGGGCATATATGCAGGAGGCTCCGAGACAGTTGGCTCTCAGTGCATACTTGCCCCAGTTACACCCGAACGCCGATGTCCAGTGGCCTGGAAAGGAGTGCTGCCCACGCCACCCTCATTCTCTCTTCACCCGTCCTCCGCTGCCCCCCTCCCACTCCAGGGCAGTGGGGAAGTGGGGCAGGGCCGGGGCATGGCCACTGTGACCCCTGCACGCTAGCCCTCTCCACCCTTTGCTTCCCTCCCACCCTGCGCGGGACCGATCTTGACAGCGTGGCCCTCACCGGCGCCTTTGCTAAGCCTCGCCATCTGCAGCTCAGTGCAGATCCTGCCAAACTCCCGTCTGACAAATGATAAGAGACTTGGAGACGTCGCCGGGTGGGTGGGGCTCGGTGCCAGCCTGGCTGCTCCCCGCGCTCCACGCTGCAGAGCCATATGGGTTGCTTTGGGTTTTAAAAAGCACATCGCCTCGTGCCCTCCGTTCTGCCGGAGAGGTGAGCGGGATCTGGCGCAGACCAGGCACGGAGGGTTTATGTGGCCGGGCTGGGCCTGTGCTTTCCGACCAGGTGCTGCAGCCGAGGGGACCCCCCCCAGCCATGGGCCCCCTCCTCCTGGCTTGGCATCCCCAGTTTCGGATGTTTGATCACATCAGCCAGTCTCTCTGGTGCTTAGAAGCAGAGATGTGTGTGGAACCTCGCACAGGACTTGCCACATAACCGCCATTCCGGTGACGGTGGTGCAGCGACCCTGTTGCATTCGGAGGGCCCTGCAGAGCGGTGCAGGCAGGTGACCAGGCTCCCCGGGAGGCCTTCGCCAAGCAGGCGAGGGAGCCGTGAGCGGAGCCTGCTCTCGGAGCAGACGTTCCGGGGGAGACACAGTGGCGACACGCATGGTGTTCCTTGGCGAGAAGTGCTTAGAGGAAGTTGGGTGGGGTCCTTCCGATCTTACCCACGTGCCCGGGGAGGCCATTTTGATTAGGCGTTTGGGCCGGGACCCAAGCGCAGTGGAGAGCAGCCGGAGGCTCTCTGGGCAGAAGGTTCCAGGCCAAGGAACAGAACCTGCAAACGCCTTGAGGCAGGTTCTTGTTCCCATGGCAGCTTTATGTGCCTTCTCTCCTCTGCGGGGCAGGTGGTTACATTGACTTGGGTTCGAATCCTAGCATCGTCAGTGACTAGCCAGGGCTGTCGGGTGGCTCCCATGGCCTCCCTGAACCTGTTTTATCTGAGAACCGGGGAACCGGTCCTCCTGCCTCCCACGAGTCCGCCACGGGGCTCCGCGCTGGGCACACGGAGCCCAAGGGTGTCTCTTTCCTCTAAATGCACGTGGCTGAAGGGCAGGCGCTCAGCTCGGCCTCTGCGTCTCCGCGGGCCTGTGATGCCCTTCACGTGTGACATAAGCACGCGCTTGCTGAACTCAAGGCCTCTGTAAGGCCTTGCTGTGGTGTCTTTTAAAAACCAGAGGGGTTGAAGCTCAGTCATGGTTTTCATTCAGCTCCTGATAAGAGAGTTTGCTCGTGGCTGTGAGGAATAGAGTGGTCATGTGCAGGCGCGCAGAACTGTGTTTACCGGTGTCGGGCACCGAAGACACTGCTTCCTGTGGCCTACAAGGGGGTGGATTGTGCATGAGACTTACTGCTTCACATCAGAAAGAGGGTTAAAAAAAACACTTATGGAGACCATTTACAGAGAAAATTGCCTTAAAACATTCGATAAATGCAAAGTGTTCTTTCTCCCGTTCACATGTCGTTCTGCAGCACCGATCACTGCGATCTCTGAAACGTGTGCTTTTACAAGAAGCGTTTAAAAGCGTCCCCGTTTCTCGTTCCCATTTTGGTTTTCAGCACTGGATCTTCTGACGTTTCCTAAATGGCTTTTATATGCAGATTTATAAAAACATGAAAGCCGTGGTCCGCGCCCTCAACCTCATCGACGTGAACAGGACGGGCCGGATGCAGCCCAAGGAGCTGCGGCGTGTCCTGGAGACCTTCTGCCTGCGGATGACGGAGGAGGAGTACAGGAAGTGAGTGAGGGGGCGCCCCGAGACCATTTCCAAAAGGGGGCCTGTCGGTTCCTCGGATCCTCACATTGTCCTCCCTCCCTCCCCCCGTCTCCACTCTCCTAAAAGGGGCCCTGTTCGCCCTCCTCCCACGTTCACGCGGCTCTCCTGGAGTCTCCGCAGGGAGAGCTGACGGCTCTCACTCCTTCAGCACCCAGGGTGGGAGTCACTGGCCTGGGACTCCCCGCACCTCCATGAAGGTGACCCAGCCCCAGCTGCCTGGCTCCTCCCGGCTGGCACCACGCCCTCCAGCCCCGTGCTGGCAGCGCACAGCCACTCACAGCCTGGGGTTCGGAGGAGAAGGAAACTGTCCACATTTATTCACGAGCTGACACTCCCGACTGGCTCTCCATCCTGATACGTTCATTGTCTCGGAGGACTGTTCCTGCCGGGGTCGGGGCGCTCCACAGGGGACAGCGAGGGACTGAACTTGAGCTGCTCCATGTTTGGAAGCCCTGCCACGTGCCCTGAGGGCACTGAGCGGAGCCGCCAGTAAACTCGGGTCACGTGGAGGCAGCCAGGTGCTTGCTTCAGTGGCCACTTGAGTTTTGAATGGGAGCCGCTAGGAGGGCCCATGTTTAACTTTATAGAGGGCTCAGCCCCAGGCTCTCCGGCTCCTCCCCTTCCCACTTCTGTCAACACCCTCCAGGCCACCAACTGGAGTGCCACACTCAGTGGTTCACCCCAACACTGACATGGCTGTGGAAATGGCTCGCTGTGGTTCCTTGCACAGTATTTTTAATTAAAAAAGAATCAATTAGAGAGAGAGAGAGAAAGACATCGATTTGTTTTCCCACTTATTTATGCATTCATTGCTTGATTCTTGTATGTGCCCAAACTGGGGATCGAACCCCAAACCTTGGTGTAGGGGGATGATGCTCTAATCAACTGAGCTACCCGCCAGGGCGTCCTTGCAGTAGTAACGAGACACTGTGGCCTCTGTTGGAGGCGGAGGCCTGCGCTCCTGTGGCGGGGAAGTCAAGAGGGTGTGTGGCTGGCGCAGGCACTGCAGGGTCTGAAAAGCAAGGAGACATTTTAAAAATGGAAATCTCCCAGTCTTTTGAATAATTCCTTTTTTCCGCTTTATCACCCACCTCAGAATATAAAAGCCATAATAGATGTTTTAATTTTTACATCTTCCCGGCTGGGAAAGTGTCCAGAATAAGATCCAAACAAAACAAATTAAATAATTTTGTGCACGCAATTATAGAACACAAGCAACACTTTAAAGCCGGCAATCAAAAAGCAGAACTGTTTTATTTGACAATAAACCTTGCGTTTGGCACAGCCGTCTCCAACCTAGTAAATCTATAAAAAATGCTGCTGTCTGCTTCCCCATCTCACAAGCACTGAATAATAAAGGACTCCACTCATTTTTTTTTGAGATGTTTTAAGCCTCAGAAACAATGCTGTTTCCTGCTGAGGCTGAGGAGGGGGGCTGCCTTCCTCGGGGAGGGAGCGCAGCCGTCAAAGCCGCCATGTCCTCCGCGGCTTCAGTGCTTTTCCTGTGCCTCACGCACATGCTCTTCCCCGGGAAGCGGCTTCAGGACTAACGGTGTCTTTTCCATGTTTGAGCAGGAAACACAGTGCATTTTTGAATCCTCCTTTCTGTTCAATCTATTTAATGTCAGCCTTCAGAGCTTGGTGTGGTGGGCGTGGCCGGGGCTTGGGGTCAGGCACCCTGGGGTCCAGTTGTGGTCTGCCCTCCCTCGTGCTTGGCCCTCGGGAGGCTCTGGGCCTCTCCGAGACTCAGTTTCCTCTTGAAGAAACGGAGGCGAGGAGCCTGCCTGGCAGGGATGGTGTGAGGAGTCCAGCGCGCCAGGCATTGATTCTGTACAAAGCGTGCTGCAGTGCCGTAAGCGCGTTGATTCCGTTAGCGCCCCCTCTCTTGGTAAAGAGCCCTCTGCAGGCTGCAGAATGCCCTCCAGCTGACTTGAGCCAGGGGCGGGGGGGGGGGGGGGGGGGACTCACCAGGTTTTACACCTCATCAGAGGATCCCGAAATCCGAGGGCTTCTTTTCTCGTTCCCATCTTGCCCCCCTGCCCTCCGCTGCCTTACAGGCCACAGTGCTGGAAGCAGGTGAAATAACTGATGAGCAGCCTGGAGACAGACAAAGGCCCTACTCCGCCCTCCTCACCAGCGGCCCGTCGGCTGCCAGCCGGGGAGCCCCCAGGCTCAGGTCCAGCCGGTGGCCCTGGAGAGGCTTCGGGGTCAGCTGGTATCTTTCCCTTTGCCCTTCCAGTCGACCTTCCCACAAGACTGACCTGCCTGAGGTCTCTGGACGTGTGGGTGCAGGTCCCTGGGAATGAGGCCTGGGTTGTATAATCTTAGGAGTGATTCTGTCTCCCAGGCCTTTATTCTTATTTAAAAAAATCCAAAATCCGCACAAAAAACCTCTGAGATACCGCACGCTCGGGCAGGGCGGGGCTGCGCTCTCTGGAGGAGGCCTCACCGTGGGTTCTGTCTGTCTGTGCGCAGTGACTGTGCATGGACATTGAGACCGGGCCAGGAGGGCGTTAGGAGCAAATGCCAGTTTGAAGGGTTGCTGGTTTTCACAGCAAATGATGGGCTGGTGAGGAGATTTCCGCCTGCGTCCGTCTCCCGGTAGCAGCCGGCAGCCAGCACTGTCTAGAGTTCGGCGACTGAAAAGGGAGCGTTCGGGGCGCCTCCTGGGTCCCGAGCTTGAGCCTTCTGCGCAGGAGACAGCCTGTGGGTGAGGGCGGGCATTTGGGGACCTCAGTGCTACATCCGGCAGCTGTCAGATCTCAGGATAATTCTCTTGGTGGAACAATAGGCAGGATTCTCCACGGCGGGAACAAAGGTGTGCGCGGGGATGCGTGCATGACATCACCCTTTGTTAAATTTGGAAAACAGAAAAGTAACAAATACTTTAAGTGATAATTACTAAATTTGTAGAAAGCAGCATGAGATGAGATAATTATAGAAACCAACACATATGGAGATAACATAACCAAACCTTTAAAAACTGTCATTTTTAAGTAAATGTAACAACGCAGAAATTATCTAGAAAACTATATATCAGGTGACACACTGGAATAACTGGGAAAAAATTCCAAACATCCTATTTATCTTAACTTAAAAAATAGCGTATCTCCATATATTTCAGGGAGAAACATTGGTTGTGATTAAAATTTTCTCTCTATATAGAAATCATAGCATGTGCCAAGAAAAGTGCTCCCCCCCCACACACCCCTGCTGCAGTTAACGGCTTGAAACAGTATGTCACGCTGGTCTCAGTTTCTCTGGTGAAAGGACACGCTTGGTCAAGGTGATGGGCATGTTCTCCCTGCACCCAGCTCTAGGTTCTCTGATTACTGACATTTTAACCAGAGAAACTATCTTCTGGCCCAGCTCTGTTCCCCCAATTATGACAGGAAAGTGGAACCTGCCTTTGCTCTGAGTGCTGGCGTGGCTCCCAGGCAGCACACACCCTGGCCGCCCCTCCTGCCACAGAAAGATGGCCCCATAGGTGTCCCAGGCAGAGCCTTCCCCTGGGTGGGTCCCGAGGCGATCCTGCCCTGTTGGCCTCCACGTGATCCTGCCCTGTTGGCCTCCACGTGTGCCCGCCCCGTTGGCCTCCACGTGTGCACCTGTCCCATTGGCCTCCACGTGCGCCCGCCCCGTTGGCCTCCACGTGCTCCTGCCCCGTTGGCCTCCACGTGTGCCCGCCCCGTTGGCCTCCACGTGCGCCCGCCCCGTTGGCCTCCACGTGCGCCTGTCCCATTAGACTCCATGCACATCCACCTATAGACAGAGTGAAGGGCTCTGCTCAGAAGTACCTGAGGGCTCTGCTCAGAAGTACCTGTGTCTTTAATAAAGGGTAACATTTCCTGGCTGCACGTGTAACTCCGGTGTAGCTAGAAACACCATTAGAGTGAACACCACCCCTAGTGTGGACGATGCCTTAGGGACAAACGTGCTTCATTTGTAGTCTGTCCACAATTGCTGGTCACTAAGGCGTGTTTCTCTTTTAGGTTTGCAGAACACTACAGCATTAATACGGATGCCTCAGTGGATTACAATGCCTTTTTGAAGAGCCTCAGTATAAATAATAACTTAAACCTCAAGTATTATTTGGGAGATCAAGGTATGTGTTTTTAAGTATAGGGCTCAGGTTTCAGTAGCCTGGGCATGCACGTCCTCATCTGTGGACCTGCCCTGAGGAAATGGTTTATGGAAAGTGCATTATCCCCAGAGGAGGCCTGGGATCGGGCAGCATCAGAGGAACACGCATGTCCAACAGGAGGAAGGGTAAGAGCCACAGCGCACCCGCCCAGTGCGGTGCTGCCATGAGCCATGCTTTCCACGAAGGTCACGGGAACATGGAAACGTCTGTGGAATATCAGCAAATGGTTAGAAAGAAATTCCAAAATACAGATTGTCCTTAAGTGATCTGTCTCGGGGTGCTGTTCGGTTCTTTTTTTTGCTGCTTCCTTATTTTCAAAAGTTTTTGATAATGAACATGTTATTCCTTAATGGTGGGGAGAATCTCACTATAAAAGGGCAAACAGTTGAGTCATTTATGTTGGTCATGCACAGCCAGGCTTATGCAGGCTGATAACCCGGAGAAGGAAAAGTGTTCCTTTTTTTAAAAACATATTTTATTGATCTCCGAGATAAAGGGAGACGGGGGAAGAGATAGAAACATCAATGATGAGAGAGAATCATTGATCGGCCGCCTCCTGCACGCCCCCCACTGGGGATCGAGCCCCCAACCCAGGCATGTGCCCTGACTGGGAATCGAACCGTGACCTCCTGTTTCATAGGTGGACATTTAAACACTGAGCAACACAGGCCGGGCAAGTTTTCCTTCCTTTATCTCAGCGCCCAGAGCTGTGCCCTGCTGGCTGGCTCTGCAGGGGCAGGTTCCCTCCCTGAGAGCACGTGTTTGAGGGGTGCCAGCGGAGATGCCCCCTTGAGGCCCTGTGCTCCCCTGAGGCCGGTGGTGTCTTGCCTCAGAGTTTACTGCCTGTGATTGGCTCACTCAAGAGGGCTTGTCGCTGTCCGGCTTCAACTTAATTCCGCACAGCAGGTATTCCCGGCACCTTCTGCTTCGCTCGGCCTCGCTGGCAAGCTTCACGTGACAGTTCTGAGTTCAGCTCGGTCTCTAACCACGAGAGCTTATGGCGGACCCCAGGCTCTGCTTTTACAGGCCCCTGGCTTGGGAATTAACTAGACAAGGAAATCTTCCAAGGACCCTTTTGTCCCTCACATCCAGTTACGATGCAGGTCCTGTTCTAGGCCCTTCGCTGGGCGCAACACCGAGTAACACACTGTGTTTAAGAAGTGTGCGTGTGGCCTGGCCGGCGTGGCTCAGTGGTTGAGCATCCACCCATGAACCAGGAGGTCACAGTTCAGTTCCCGGTCAGGGCACATGCCCGGGTTGCAGGCTTGATCCCTGGTGTGGGGCGTGCAGGAGGCAGCCGAGCAATGACTCTCTCTCATCATTGATGTTTCTATCTCTCTCTATCCCTTTCCCTTCCTCTCTGAAATCAACAAAAAATATATTTTTTAAAATGTGTGTGTGTGTGTGCACATTAATATAGGGCAGGTATATTGTGTGAATATTAAATAGGGCAGGTGAGATACAATAAGTCACGTGAAGAAGAAGTAATACTCAAAAGCAACTACAGGGTGTCCCAAAAATGTACACACACTTGAACAGCTGACAGCTCAACTGGTGCTTCTTTCTTTTCAGATTTAACCCATTGGAATTATAATTCCTCAGAGTGTGGATACATTTTGGGACACCCTGTATTTATTGTGCTCTGTGTAGATACTTTAGAAACTTTAATGTAAAATTTCATTTCTCTCAATAGCTTTGTGAGGCGGTTTTATGATCCCATTTTCAGACGAGAAAACTTGGACTTGCGGTGCTAGTTTGTGGTGGAGTTGAGAGTTAAACTATTCAGCTCCAAAGCAAACTATTTACGGTGTATGCCCCCGAGAAATGAACATGTCATGGTGTTCACAGGGGGAGGAGGGAGGACCGAGCTAGGAGGCGCTTCCTCAGGACCAGGGTTCACAGGGGGGGTGACGGAGCCCGGAGACCGAGGGCATGAGCCTTCCAGCCCCAGGCCCTGGCGGGCTGTGCAGTTAGCTCGAGCGGGGGGTGAGGTGGTGCCTAGCCTGACGGGGGAGGGTTTACATCACAAAGAAGTTCATGTGCCTGTTCTGTAACCATCACAGTTGACCCTGTTAATGAACATTTGTTCCACACACAGCACTGGTCTTTTTTTCATTTTCACCACAGTCATGTGAGGCAGGCACAGATGCAGGGGAATAAAAAGACAAAGAAAAGGATCAAACCAGTCCTCCCGCCCGTGAAAAGATAACCACTCTCAGCGTCAATCCTGGCATCTTTCCATGCAAATCTGTGCGAAGGAGGGGCAGATAGAAAAAATGCATTTGTAAAATGGGCTCACACATGTGCTATCTCATGTAAGTTTTTGTTTTACTTGAGTGTGTCAGAAGAATAGGGTTGAAATGGAGCTGAGGAAAAGGGATGTATCTGTCTATCGGCTGCGTGTCATGTTCAGGTCACACTTTCCCCTTCAGAACATCATAGACTTGCGCCCATTGCTTTCTGGCCCCAAGTCTGCTTAACTTTCCAGCTGGTTGGAACGGTTACCCCAGAGGTGACTGTATGGCTAGGGTTTGTCTTGGTGTTGAGCTTTTTGTACCAAATCACAGTTTATTTTCAATCTGCAAATTTAATTATTTCTTTATGTTGAGGATTGTTGTTGTTTTTTTTCAGTAATATTATATAGCTTTGGATATCTTCTAATCCATTTTTCAGATTTTTAACTTCAGTGACACAAATTATCCTTATGTTGGATTGTCTTGTCTTCCATATCGATTAACTTCTCTCAGTTCACTTTATTCTCTGCCTTTTCCCTCTGCATTCACAGTGATCACCTTTGCTCTTTTATCCATCCCTGTAATTTGCTTCTCTCCCAGGTGTATTCTGTTCCTTGCTGTGTCTGCTTTGTTACTTCTATAATGGAGTTTTCTTTTGTCTGTTATATTATTTTTCATTTCATTTTGTTGTTTTGTTATCTTTTACTTAATTCATGTTCTTATTAAGATGCTAAAATTGTAGTTTTGTACCGTGAGTTACATTTTTAAGCAAAATGGGAGCTTCGCCTTTGTGGAGTATGCCCCCTTCTTCTCTGTCCACCTACGTCTCCCCCCGATATTTTTCCTGTAGAATTTGCATAATTTCAAGAAATTTGGATAAATTGAGCATTTTTATTCCATTATCCATCTTTAATTAATTAGAATCTACCTTTAAGTAATACTGTACTAATTCACATAAAGTGTAAGGACTTTGCAACAGTGTTTTTCCAATTCTTCTCTCCTGTTCTTTGTTATATCTGTCATACATCATATTTTGACATACACTAAAAACATGATACATTGCCATAGCTTCTAGCTTTCCACTGAGACTTTCTGTGTATTCATTCATTATGAGTGTGCCACGCCAGCACGGCCAAGGGTGATCCCGAGTGGGGGGGGGGTGAAAGGATTAAGGAAAGACAGACGAGAATAATAGCTGGGTCTCGGTAGGACGCTGCTCCCTGATGAGGAGACAATAACAGCACCCACAAGCCGTGTCTTTATTTTATAGCAGATGCCACGAGGCAAAGTAGGGGCGTGATCACGTTGTTTACAGCATTCTTGTGAGTTTCAACCTCACTCAACTGCATGCACCTGAACTCTATCACAAGGCACGTGGGGCCACGTGTTCGGACCATAGGTTCAAGCTCACAACCACAGCCGTTGGCTATGATTGTGCTGGGCGGGCCCTGCCCTCCAGCTGGGACTTGCACGTGGCAATGAGAGGACCCTGTCCTTTCATTAGTCCGAGGCTTGAACCTGGCCAAGACACGGTAGCCGCGACCCACATATGAGTATATTTTCTTTTATATTCTCAAACACTGGTTTTACGTAAATGGCTTTGAAATTTTAACCTGCTAATTCCAACATTTAGATCATCTCAAGTTTGGTCTTTATTGAGTACCTTTTTTCTTGAATATGGATCACAGTTTCCCGGTCCCTGCTCCCCCCTCCCCCACCCCCTGCCCCCCATGTCTGGGAATTTGGGAATTTGTCCTGGATATTCCAGTAGTAAATTTTGTGTTGTGGAGACTAGGGCTCTGTTACGTTCCTCTGGAGAATTTTGTTTTTAGCAGCCAGTTTACTTGGCTCCGTTCAGCCTCTAATCTGTGCCTTCCTGAGGGCGTTCGCTCACACCTGGACCCTCCGGGCTCCTCTCGGCTGGGCTTTTGTTGTCCGCTCAGCGCGGCCGTCGTGGGGTCAGCCAGAGGTTTGGCAGAGAACGTTCGCAGAGCCTCCTCTTTGCCTCTCTGTGGGCTTTCCCTCCTGGCTTCCCGATGCGGTGCTGGTCATTGACGCTGTTTTCTGGTTCAAAACCCAGCAAGACCCTGGGTTGATTCCACATTCGAGCCACTCAGCATGATTGCAGCGGCGGCTGCTCGTGGGCTAAAGGCCAGCAAGAAGCGGCTCCGTGAGCGTTACTCCACGTTTCCACGTGCAGCTCCAGTCACGTCAGCTGCTCTCCAGGGCCTTCAGGTAGTTCTCTGTGTGTGTTTTGCCAGAGGTTAGAACTGTTTTCTGCTGGAGGGTTGGTTCAGTGTGAGCCAACCTGCAACAGTTAGAAGCAGAGCTTTCTGGCTGCCCGTATTAAGTTCCTTTTTGCTTCAGTTTCCTGCTGGTAATTTTTTCCTAGTTTTTCCTATCTTTTTCTCTTTAAGAAGGTAAGTTTTATAATACAATTTCAATTCACCATGGAAACCTCATTTTTCATTTGCCAATAATTAGCAGCAGGCTTTACTGGGGATACATAAAATAGTGACACGTCTCATAACGAAAGGCTCCTTTGATCCGCTTAAATGTGAGACGTG
This sequence comes from Myotis lucifugus, assembly GCF_000147115.1. Lineage (NCBI taxonomy): Eukaryota > Metazoa > Chordata > Mammalia > Chiroptera > Vespertilionidae > Myotis > Myotis lucifugus. The sequence goes on from NW_005871980.1 coordinate 67,008, forward strand.
TATGTGGTGACTCTTCCGCATTCCTGTTCCTGCAGCATCAGCCCGGTTCTCGCTGCTGCCTGCTGAGCGGGCCATCGCCTCCAGCGCGGCCTCTCCGGCCGGCCTCTGTACCCAGCCATAGGGACCATCTCACCATCAGCTCTTCCTCCCGCCTGGCTTCCCCTTTAAACTTCTCCGATAACTTCCACGATTGAAGTTCACACCCTTCCGTTGAGGCAGCCTCCTGGTGTGGGTGTCCTCAGTGAAGGGCACAGTCTGTGTCTCAGGAAGCCACTACCGCCTTCCTTCTCGAAAGTACCGACCGCCTATTTGGGCGCATGAAGAGATGACATTGGGCGATTTCCTTTACGCTCCGGGTTTCCTCTCAACCCCATTTCAAACCAGCAGAATCCTTCCCAGGAGCCTGAGGGCCTGTGGGAGGCGGCAGGAATGACTGAGCTGCACTGGAGAGCGAGGCCGGTGGAGGGGCAATGGATGGGCACAGGGGGCTCTGTAACCCGCCTGGTGGAGGGGCAATGGATGGGGCGCAGGGGGCTCTGAAAGCCGCCTGGTGGAGGGGCAATGGATGGGGCGCAGGGGGCTCTGTAACCCGCCTGGTGGAGGGGCAATGGATGGGCACAGGGGGCTCTGTAACCCGCCTGGTGGAGGGGCACTGGGTGGGCACAGGGGGCTCTGTAACCCGCCTGGAGGAGGGGCACTGGATGGGCACAGGGGGCTCTGTAACCCGCCTGGTGGAGGGGCAATGGATGGGCACAGGGGGCTCTGTAACCCGCCTGGTGGAGGGGCAATGGATGGGCTTAGGGGGCTCTGTAACCCGCCTGCTGCAGCAGCTGTAGCTGCCCAGGGCCTGGAAGATGGGCTCCCAAGGGCAGGCCTCACTTGTGCCTGTGCCAGTCCTGCGCCTCCCGGGCCTGCCGTGTGTCAGAGCACACCAGTGTCGCCAGAGTGCAGGGGGCACAGGGCACAGTGCCCGCAAGTGTGCGGTCAGGTCCGCGCCTGGTCTGGGCCTGGCTTCCCCAGCTTTCCACGAGACTGTGCCGTGTGCGGCCTGAGAGCCCGTGTCTCCCGCGCTCAGCCGCCGGGGCCCCGCATTCCAGGCCGTCCTGAAGGCCCGGCTTGCGTTTCATTGTGTAGCCAGGGGCCCGCCGGGCGGCTGCTCCTTTCCCTTCCTGTCTTGCTTCTTTGAGGCAGGAAGGGAGCTGCAGGCGACGGCGGTTGGTAGCTGCAGCTGGTGGTTACGAGTGCGCTTAATGTGAGCGCAGCTTATTTGCAGACATTTTAGGAAATAAATCTGGGAAACCATTTGTGATTCTTTGCAGTCAGCTTTGAGAGAGAAAATGGCTATATTTTAGATTTAATTCATTATCTTTATTATAAAAGTGATACATGCTTGTTGCAAAAAAAAAAAGAAAAAAGAAAAGAAAAAAAAAAGCCGGAAAACGCATCAGCACAAAATAGCAGTCTCTGTTATCCTCCACCCGAATCCTACCACTGTGTGCTTTGTGGTGCATCATCCTCCCAGGTTTTGTTTCTGATGCATGGATAGATGGGATGGATGGGTGGATGGGTGGAAGATGGATGGGTGGATGGGTGGAAGATGGATGGGTGGATGTAAGATGGGATGGATGGATGGATGGGAAAATGGATGGATGGATGGATGGATGGAAGGGATGGATGGGAGATGGATGGATGAATGGGATGGAAGATGGATGGATGGAAGATGGATGCATGGATGCATGGAAGATGGATGCATGGATGCATGGATGGATGGAGATGTATAGGCAAATACAAAAAATAAGTGTTAAAATGAAAATTAAATGATGCTAGTTGTCCTTTCTTTTAATAATGAAACAATATATATCAAAGAAAGCTTTCCCCGTGCGTTAATTTAGACAGGCACCTTTGTTTTTAATATCTGTGCAGCATTTCACGCGGGATAAGCCATCATCCGTAAACCCAGTCTCTGTTGATGAGCATCTACATTGTGCCCAGTGTTCCTCTCTCACAGCAGTGCAGGGAGCACCCTGCCCGGGGGCATTTGCGGGGGGTCCTCTCGTTCCTTTGCTACAACGTTGTAGCGGGACCTGGCCGTGCTCCGGGCCCTGGTTTTCTATACACAGGCCGGAACTCACTGATTTCTTCTTTATCGTTCCCTTTAATCCTTGCCTACGTGACAAGTAGAAAACGTTAAATTGTGTTTTTTTAAAGATATTTTTTATTGATTTCAGAGAGGATGGGAAAGGGAGAGATAGAAAAATCAAAGATGAGAGAGAATCATTGACCGGCGGCCTCCTGCACACCCCCTATTGGGGATGCAGTCCGCAACCCGGGGACATGCCCTGACCAGGAATTGAACCACGACCTCCTGGTTCATAGGTCAAACTTATTTTAATTAGACTATTAAAATTACCAATGAGTTTGAGCCATTTTTCATATATTTGTTAGATTTTTTTAGTCCTTTTTATGTGAATTACCTGTTTATAACCTTAGTCTATTGCTCTATTGAGTATATTTATCTTATTGATTTGTAAAAGCTACTCATATATTATGGAAATTAACCTGTATTTCTCATGTATATTAGCAATAGTTTTTCCCACTCATTTTCTTTCATTGTTATTTGTGTGAGTGTGTTGTTTTTTACCAAATAAAAATAAATATATTGTTGGACCTAGTCATTATTTAAGTGATTTCTGGCTTGAAAGTGTTCCTTAGAAAGGACTTCTCACACAGATGCTATGTGTTATGTGATATTCATCTTCATTTTCTTCTATTACAGTTTTATTATTCTACTCACTGTACACTTGGCTCTATCTAAGGTTTATCTGAGGATAAGATAGCAAAGAGATTAATTTTTTTAAATGTTCATCCAGTTACTTCAATACCATTTATTACATAGTTCATCATGGTTTGGTGTATTCGAGTCTCAATTTCTACCAGTCAGGTTATGATGAAAAGGAAACATTTAATATTTAATTGTGCCTCTGACAATATTAATAACCTAAAGCTCTTCCATTTTAATAGGGGCCTCAGGGGAGAATCAACAAGCAAAAACTGCCTCGAGGGACTGCGTCTTCCGCTGTTCCGATGCACCCGAAAGCCACTGGGAGGACCGCTCCTTGGATGAAATCGGCAGGGCCTTTTGCCAGGAGGTGAGGGTGTTTTCCCAGTGCCAGGGTCTCCAAGTGGGCAGAGGGGCCGCGTGGAATACCATTAGGTCAGGCGTCGTCAGATGTCGGTTCTAACGTTAGTTTTGCTCCTGTCTCCACCCCCCCAAACTCTACTTCCCCATCTCCTACAAACAGTAACACATTGATGACAGTGATGGTGCTGAGACCTGGGTTAAGTGCCTGCTTTGTGTTACTCACACACTGAATCTCATAAGAAATATTTAGGACATATAAAAACAGGGTGCAGCTGCCCTGGCCCGCTGGCTCAGCTGGTGCCAGTGCTGTCCTGTGCACCACAAGGGCGCGGGTTCGACCCCTGGTCCAGAGGCAGCCGACCCACGTGTCTGTCTGTCTCTCTCTCTCTCTCTCTCTCTCTCTCTCTCATTCAATAAAAACATATCCTCAGGTGAGGATGAAAACAACACGACACAGCTTTATTGAATAAAATATAGGAAACTTGCATCAGTAAAGAGGTCTTTTCTAGTTCTTGGATTGGAAGATGCGCTGTTAATGCCTGCTCTTGCGATTAGAACCTTTTCTTTTGGGAAGTTATAATGGAGGACGGATCCGCCCACAGATGGAAAGTTTATGAAGGTAGAATAATGCAGACGGTATGGCACTGGGCCCGTAGTGGACATTCAAGGTGATTTGAAACAGCAGTTGGAAATAGCGCAATCTTTACGTGTGAATTCAGCTTATGATTTGAGGTGTGGAGGGACGGGAAGTGGAATGTTCACTAATGATTGTTGGGATAATTCTAGCCATTTGGCGGGGGCGGGGTGGGGAGCTGTAAACTTCCCCTCTTCACAGCAAATGCATTCTGTATGCATCCACTATTTAAATGTAAAAGTAAATAATGTGGGTGAAAACATTTTAAGATTGACATTTAGACTTTTAAATGTGAAGTAAAGCCCGAAAACCGTAAAGAAAAAGATGGATAAATTAGACCGCATTGAAACGAAAAGGCTCTCTACAGCAAAACTTTATGTAAACAAATGATAAGCTTGGCGAAAAGTGTGCCATGTAAACAAGAGAAAAGAAATAACTGCCCCTAACATAGGTAGCACTCTTACAAATTCTTGATATAAAATTGTCAGCAGGAAATTGTCAGTGAGGAAAAAATTAAGAAAAGCCAGTGGTGATGAGGGTACCAGACAAGTGAGCACCAAATGGACTCTTGGTCAGTTGGTGAAACTTGTGTTGTTGTTAATGAATTTATTGGTTTCATCAAAACATGGGTATTACAAATCATAAATGCGAGCAATTCTGAAAACCACAAAGAAGAAAGTAATACACTATTCAGAGTCTACCATCCAGCAATGATCAAAGGCAACATTTGGGAACATAATTCCAGGCCTGTCTCGATTCACAAACGTGGAAGGATGGCTGCGTGGTGGGTGGGCGGGCGGGTATATACAGAGAAACAGTTTTCTAAGGAGAGAACCGGGCTTGTTTCTTCCCGAGGAAGGCCCATTGGATGTTAATTCCTCTGGGCGGCCTACCTGCCAGGCACCTCACAGGAGCCCTCCCGTTCAGCCTTCCCAGCCACTCCGTGCGGTAGGCACTCTTATCATCCCTTCCAAGTTGGGGAAACTGAGGCACAAAGCGGTTTAATGACTTGCCCCAGGTTACACTGCCAGTAAGTTCTGGAGCCACGTTTAAGCCCCTGGTCCTTTCCCGGCCGGCGTGGCTCAGTGGTTGAGCGTCGACCTATGAACCAGGAGGCCACGGTTCGATCCCAGTCAGGGCACAGGCCCAGGTTTTGGGCTCGGTTCCCAGTGTGGGGCGTGCAGGAGGCAGCCAGTCAATGATTCTCTCTCATCATTGATGTTTCTCTCTCTCTCCCTCTCCATTCCTCTCTGAAATCAATACAAATAATAAATAAATAAACAACCCCCCAGTCCTTGCTCACAGTGCTGTCCTCAAGTGAAGCCAGACATTTCTGAACTGTGGAGAGATGTGTCATCACTCAGGAGTCGTGAGGTCCCGGAGGGGCTTCGAGGCAAGAAAAGAGCTGAAGACAGTCATTAGGAACTAAGCGATCGCGGTGTTTGAAGGTTGTCTCACTGCAGACGGGAGGGCTGGCTCTCGGCTTGGAAACCCAGCGTGACCGTGACCGTGACCGCACTTCCTGGGTCTCCCCGGCCTCCCACCCTCCCGCCCGCCTCGCGGTTTTCGCAGTTTATGTTTTGTTCTTAGAGTCCCTGGTGTTGACACTCTGTCCTGTCCCCATAGCTCCCTGGGGGCTCTGCCCCTGTTTTACTTGCACATGGACGTAGGGCCACGCTTGCTGGTGGGCGCCTTTCAGAGTTCTTCATTCTGACCGGCTGACCTCACTGTCAAGTACTTCCCTCAGGAACGGCTTGTGGGGCTTCCCCTTCGTTGTTTCATGTTGGAGCCCGTCTCCTGTTGCTTTTTCCGGGAACAACACCGTCACTCTCTCTGTTTCTCACGGTGTGTTTCCATCGTCTGCTGGCACTGGGCGTCTGGAGAAGCCGCCGAGGCCACCTGATCCCCCTGTGGTGGCTTTCCCCCCCGGACGCCTGTAGTACTGTTTCTTGATCCTTGAAATTAAAAAGCAAACGAAGCGGTCCTGGCGGGGGCACGTCGAGCTCCTGGGGCACAGAGTTCTCATGTGCAGACGTGTTCTTCCATTGCAGGGACGTCTCCCCGTGTCCGTCACTAGATTCCCCCCCCCCCCCCCGGACCACCGGGCCTGTCCTGACAGCCGCCCTCCCCACCTGCTTTACAGTGTGGTTTTGCTGGGCTTCACCGAGTTCTCTCCAGCCACCCCTCCCCCGTGGGCTCCGATCCCAGCCTCGGCGCGTGTTCTTGCTGGTTGTAGTTGGTTTATTAGTTCGTATGATGCTGTTCATTTTGTTTTCTATTCCCTTAGTTTTGAAATATCCCTTCTCATCTCTTTTTATTGTTTTATCAACTTGTCTTCAAGCTTCTCTTTCAACGAATTCATATTTTTATTTAGTTTCTTTTTATGGCACCAAACCTTTGCAGGTGATGTGTTTGTATTTTTTCATATTATGTTTCTTTAAAAAAAAATTTTTCTTTTCTGTGAGGTTCCTTTGGAAAGCTTAGTGTTTCCTTTTCTTTTTATTTATTTCTTATTTTTTAAAATATATTTTTATTGATTTCAGAGAGGAAGGGAGCTGGAGAGAGAGATAGAAACATCAATGATGAGAGAGAGAATCATGGATGAGCTGCCTCCTGCACACCCCACACTGGGGGTGGGGCCCGCAGCCCGGGCCTGTGCCCTGAGTGGGAATTGAACCGTGACCTCCTGGTTCATAGGTTGGTGCTCAACCACTGAGCTGTGCTTATATGATGTTTCCATGCCGTCTGCATTCTTGGGCTTCCGCTGGACGTTTGTTTGTGCTTCGTAGTTTGTGCGCAGAGCTGCGAGACTATCGCCGTCCATCCTGGCTGTGCTTAGGCCAGAGTCCTCTTACTGCGGAGGGCGCCACACTGTCACCTGCATGCCGTGCAGTTTCCCGTTGTCCGAACCCGCACGGCGCACGCTCCCCTGGGCACCGATACCTGGGGCCCCGTCTGTGCTGATCCATTCGCTGCTGCCCCATGTGGCCGGCACAGTCTCGGTGCCCTGCGGGAGGCTCTCTGGGAATCCCGCCGGAGTGCAGGCGCTGGCGAGGGTGTGGGGCGCTCAGCGCTCAGCTCCGTGGAGGTGCCAGCCTGTTTCCCGGTTCAGTGCGCGCCCCGCAGACCTGGGAGCGCCTGTCGTCCCACGAGCTCACCAGCCCTCGATGTGAGAGTTCCCATTTTCACCGTCCGAGGCAGGCGAGATGGCATCTCAGCCACGCTTTCCAGTTTCACTTTTTAAAAAACCTGATGTGTCAAATGGTTTTTGTGCAACATTTATTTGGAACATTTTTGGTTAGAAAATCCATTTGTAACAGATATTTAATGAGTTTGCCTACTTCCTGAAAATTGTGCCTCATTCTAGGTAATTATTAGTGAACAAAACAGACGTAGTCTCTGCTTTCAGGAGGGCGGCATGATGGTGCTCCAGGGAGAGAGGTGTCAAATCCAGACACACACACACACACACACACACACACACACTCACACATTTACACACTCACATACACTCTCACACACATTCAGTCACACACGTTCACACACACGTTCACACATTTACACACACATTCACACTCACACTCACACTCACACACTCATAAATACAGTTGTTCCTGAGGGAGTGACAGCAAAGGAGAGGTGCTACGAGAGACTTATAAGGGGGCTGGACCTAGATCGGGGGCCAGGAAACATTTAAACAAAGTAAACGTGTAAACAGAAATGGGCGCAGCTTTCGGGTGTCCCCATGTGTCACGTGAGTGTGATGCCGACACCTGCTCGTCTCGGGAAACAGCTGGGCTTCACCGAGCACTGCCCGTGGTGCCGGCGGACACGGCCGCGCTGTGTGGAAGGGCTGCCCGTGGTGCCGGTCACACGGCCGCGCTGGGTGGAAGGGCTGCCCGTGCCCCCGTGATGCTGACGGCGGGGACACTGTAACGACTGGGTGGTGAGACGCCCGCGATCCGCGTCTCCTTCCTCGTGCTTTGCTGACTTGCTTGCTTTTTCATCTTTTGCTTCTGTATTAACAGTGACGGTGAAAATTCCTAGAAGGTTAGGCATGTCCCAGAGATCCCCTTTCCGTGTCACTCCCTCTCTTTCTCTAAAAACGCCGATGTCAGAACCGTTCCGGACACAAACCTCACCGGAGGCCAAAGGTCAGGAAGATGCTGACGGCGGGTTCGGGGTGCACCCAGCTCTGGTCTCTCCTGAGGGCCTCCCCCGGGCACCCACCTCCCTGAAAGAGAGACGCGCAAACAGCCACATTTTTGGTGAAATTTACACAACTTTCTAAGAAGCTTAGGCTCTGTGATTCTCTAAATATTTTCAAAGCTTTCCCCTAGTTGTCCAGTACTCCTGGGCGCTCTGCGGAAGTTTGAATGCTTCTTACGTTGTGGACAGAGACTCTTGTTCATATATTTCTGTGTCCCGGCAGCTTTTCTAAAAAGTCACCTTTCATGCCTAGTTGGTGGCAGGTTTGTGTACCTTCTTACCCAGTTAATGAGCAGGAAACCTGGAGGGGGACAGGGCGGGGGTGGCAGTCCTGGAGAACATCTTCCTCCCTCAGCAACAAACAGCAGGAAAGCCTCTGGCAGGAAAGCCAGTCCCCGTGGCACTTTTCTGAGTCCCAGGATGAATCTCTGGTTCACCTACTCACTGCATTTGCAAAGTCCCGTGAGCAAAGCTCACTCACCGGCTCCTTGTCATTCTCCATTAAAGAATAAAGCAATGTCCAGTGTGCGCTGTTTATGAGCCCTCAGCACTCTCCTCACTCTAAAGCCACTTGTGTTTTTAATGAGAGGCGCCGCTTTCCCTGTGATGACCGTCGTCGTCGGGAGGAGCGGAGGGCAGGCGCAGCGCGAAGGGTGGGGAGTGAGATGCATGGCCCGGCCGGCCCGCCTGCCCTCAGCCTGCCTGTGAGGGCGCTGCTCCGGGCGCTGCTGGTCCTGGGAGCCTGCCCGCCCGCAGCGAGCAGCCGTGCTGGGCTGTTCTGCAGGAGCTCGGCATTAGCCTGTGAGCTTCAGCACCTGCCGCCGCACTTTCTGATCAGTGTTCGGAGAGGAAAGTGTGAAGAGGTTTCGGTAAAAGGAGGTGGAGCCGCTCTGGGGAGCTGGGGCCTGTGACTGCTACGCTCTCATTTTAATCCCTTGCAGCTTTCCAAGTGCCGCGAGAAGGTGGAGAAGGCCCTGAGCGCCGGGGACCCCTCCAAGTGCGGGTACATCTCCCTCAATTACCTCAAGATCGTCCTGGACTCCTTCGTGTTCCAGTTGCCGCGGAGGGTCTTCATCTCGCTGATGAAACGGTAAGAGTCCCGCTGCTCCCTGGACATCTTTTCCCTCCACGTCAGCCGCGAGGGAAGGAGCGCCTCCTTTATTTCTATTAAATGCTTTGGGCTTTTCGCTGCTGAAAAGCTTGAACGCGTGCGGAAGCAAAGGGACTGAGAGGATCAGTCCCCACGCCCTCAGCCCCAGGGGTTTTTGAAACAAACCCCAGACATCACATTTCACTGGCTAGATCTCCAAACGACAAGAACTCTTTAGAAACCTGTGGAAACACGTGTCCACTCCTCGGAGAGTTATCGATGCTGATACTGTCCAGTCAGGGTTCAGATGTGACCAGTGGTCTCCTGTTTTCTTTTATGACGTGTATTTGAGTCCGGATCCAAATCCGGCCGCACACGTCGGCGGGTTGGTTGCCACAATTCTCTGCGGTCGCTAGGCCCCCCTCCACCTACTCATCATCCCCGTGAGGCGCGTGTAGGAGTCGCACTGTTTGTCACGAGGAGTTTCTTACCACACGAATCTGACCGTGGGGCCCACAGTGGCAGTCAGCATGCCCTCCCGCCTCCCTCCCCCGCCCGCCTGGAACGGGTAGGTCTGTAGACCCACGTCCAGTCTGGGGGCAAGAATTCTTCATGAGGGACTGCTGGTCTCCAGCGATGTGCGCAGCCACGGTGACCGGACTAGTGTGCACTCGGTCCGGAGTCTGCCGAGCGGTGATGTTCCCGTGGGTCATCCCTGCTCTTCTTGGTGGGGCTGCTTCTGCGGTGAAAGCTTCCCCTCCCCAGTGACTTGGCGACAATGAGGCCCCATCAACCTAAGACAGGCAGGAGACCCTGGGCTTCCTAGCACCTTCCTAGAGCAATGAGCCATCTGTCTTGAGAAACAGTACCAACCCATTTTGATTTGTTGCAGTTGTCATTCTCATTGATACTCAGTCTGTTCCATTGTGGTCGGGGGGCGGGGGAGGGGGGGGAGCCTTTTGCGTCTGCCCCGAGGCCACTGCTGCCACCCTCAGAGTCTGTGTCACTCTCTTGCTTTCCGGCTGACACATGCTCCGGCTCCTCGGGTCATCTCTTGGCCCCGACCTGGAATCAGCCATTTCTCCAGGATCCGTTTCCTTCCCGTTGGGAGTGGTGTGTGGAGATGGAACTCTGGGTGAGGAGCTCAGAGAACCTTTCGCAGGGGAGGTCGGGGGGAGGCTAATGGGAAGATTGTCTCACGGAGCTCTGGTCACGGCTGGCACTCGGGTGACCTCGAGAGGAAAGGGCTAGGAGAAGGAAGAGGAAGAAAGGGTGCTAAGCTAGACCAGCGGGTCATTTCCACTGCACCCCCTTTCCTTCTCCGCGCCCTGTGTATGCAGAGTCGCCACGTACGGCCACCTGCCTCCCACAGTGAAGGGCGCGGCGTGGCCCGGGAGCGAGTGCGCCCGTGGGCCAGCAAGCAGCTGTGGGTCCCCCCGTGCACGGTGACATTCTGCAGGATTGCCTTCTGGGATAACTGAAAGGTATACAGACATTTCTTTCTAGCTCATTTTCAAAATGATACAAGTAGTAATTTAATAGCAGCAAGAAAAATCAAAACCAGGAAGTCACCACCCACCTCACGTAGCAAATTTACTGTTTTCATTTCCCACACTCTCTTCTGCTCTGTGTCCGCATACATCTATAACTTTTACATATTTGTAATCCGCGTGTGTCTCCAGTTTTATATTGTGCTTTTTAAAACAGGAATGCATATTGCAGACATTCTTCATACTGCCGTTGTGGTCTTCCGAGTTGTAAGCGTAATGGATACATACTGAGTGCTTCTCTCTGCCAGACGTTGGGGGGGGGGGTGCTAAGAAGGCGGAAATCAGCGTGGCCGACCGGGGTGGTGGTGGCGGTGAAGCCGGTGACAGGTGCAGGGAGTGAGCGTAGTAGGAGGCCACTGCAGCCAGCACCGTGCTTCCGGGATAGCCTGTTCCAGCCAGCAACCCGGGAAAGGGGTTTCCTGAGTCGTGCCCTTTCCCGCATTCACCCAGAGGTCCCGGTGGAACAGGGCACGTGCGACAATGGCAAGGTGAATGCCCAGCGGCTTAATACCCTGAGTTGTAAATTAGGTGTGTCCCCTGGTGCATGTATGTGGAAGTAAAGACTTGTCATATCCTCCTGGTCAATGATCCCTTTAGAAGTATATAGATACCTTTTAATCCCTCTGACTTTTATAATCTACCTTATCTGATTTAAAAATAATATATTCTTACTAGAGGCCCAGTGCACAAAATTTGTGCACTTGGAGGGTTCCCTCAGCCTGGCCTGTGCCCTCTCGCAGTCTGGATGCTCTTGGGGGATGTCTGACTGCCGGGCCTAACCCGGCAGTCGAACATCCTTATTGCTGCCTAGGAGGCGGAAGAGGCCGCCGCCACTGCCGCTGCACTCGCCAGCCATGAGCCGGCTCAGGCCTTCTGGCTGAGTGTCGCTCCCCCTGTGGGAGTGCACTGACCACCAGGGGGCAGCTCCTGCGTTGAGCGTCTGCCCCCTGGTGGTCAGTGCATGTCATAGTGGCCGGTTGTTCTGCCGTTTCATCAATTTGCATATTAGCCTTTTATTATATAGGATTGATTTTAGGGAGAGGAAGGGAGAGGGAGAGAGAGAGAAAAAAACATGGATGAGAGAGAGCAACATCCATCAGTTGCCTTCCATACACACCCCGACTTGGGATCCAACTCGCAATCTGGGTATGGGCCCTGACCAGGAATCGAATTGGCAACCTTTTGGTGCCACTCCAGCCGGGCACCCTTAGCTGATATTAAAATATGCATAACAGTTTTCTTTAGATTACTACTTGTCAGGTATATCTTTCCCCAAACTTTTACTTTCGCTCTTTGGTTGTCATATTCTGTATCTGCTTTTTCAAAATTCCAAAATGAACATCTTTGCCTTTTCAATGGTAAATTTTAGTCTGTTTCCATTTATTGTGATGGCTGTTTGGGATTTTTCCTACCACTTTATTTTGTACTGTCTTATGTACTCAGCTGGTCTTTTATCTCCTTCTCAATCATGTTTGGTTCTGAGTTTTCCTTATCACTTTTTTTTCTCTCCACTATCTAGAGACTTAAATATTTTCTTTCTATTCTTGTGGAGATTACCCTTAAATTTGTAACATGTGCTCTAAACTTAGAAAGCCCAAAGCTAACCCATATTTCTGCTGTTGTGAATGAAACACGCACCTTTAACTTCCGCGTTACTGTCACCTGGTGCTTTGATCCCTCCTTGTTTTGACAGCACCAGAATTAGTTATTATTATTATTATTATTATTATTATTATTATCATTATATAACTAGAGGCTCAGCGCATGAAACCATGCACGGGTAGGGTCCCTAGGCCTACCCTGCAATCAGGGCCACCTTCCACCCGTTCGCCAGTCCCCAGTCCTGCCCCACTGCCGCCACCCACCCCGGTTCCCTGTGGTTCCCTGTTGGCTTTCCAGCGATAGGAGCCTGTAGGCTGTGGGGTGCAATCAGGGCCACCTTCCACCCGTTCGCCAGTCCCCAGTCCTGCCCACTGCCGCCACCACCCCGGTTCCCTGTGGTTCCCTGTTGGCTTTCCAGCGATAGGAGCCTGTAGGCTGTGGGGAGGGACCGAGAGGTGGTCAATGCACCTCATAGCGACTGGCTGATCGGTTGTTCTGGTCATTATGCCGTTATGGTTGCTGGCCTTTTATTATATAGGATGTGGTCTATACTTGTCTGGATTTTCTCATGTTTACTAGCATGTTTGCTCATCACTGCTTCCTAAGTCTCACTCCTTCCTTCTGAATTCCATTTCCTGAAGGATGTCCTTTAGTTGTCCTTTCAGTGAGGTCCTGTGAGGGGTGAGTTCAGTCTTTGTTTTCAAACAGTGTCTGTTTCCCCCTGGCTGATTAATGAACATTGAACAGGGAGTGGAACGCGTGTTTGAGAGTTATTCCTCGCAGGCCCTAGAAGGCATTGTTCCTGGTCTTCTGGTGGGTTCCCCGCTTGCTGTTTCTCTCAGTTGCATGATAAGCTCTTCGGGTTGAAGTTCACATCCTATATAATAAAAGGCTAATATGCTAAGTGTCCAGTTGTCTGTTCAACCAATCAAAGCGTAATATGCTAATGATATGCTAAGGTCATTCAACCACTCGCTATGATGTGCATTGACCACCAGGGGACAGACAGTCGACCGGTCGACCAGTCGCTGTGATGTGCACTGACCACCTGGGGGCAGACACTCTGACCAGTAGGTTAGCTTGCTACTAGGGTCCAGCCAATCAGGACTGAGTGAGATGGGCCAGACACACCCTAGAGCCCTCCCACAGTCCCTCCCGGGGGGGCCCTGGTGGGGTCCCTCGGCCTGGCCTGCGCCCTCTCGCAATCTGGGCTGAGGGACCCCCTCCCCCCAGTGCATGATTTTGTGCACCGGGCCTCTAGTTTCAAAATAATCACAGACATGAATCTTCTTTTGCAATGTCTTCTGTGGCTTAAAAATCTGTAAATTCATCATTCTTACCCAGGCTTGAAAAAAACATTTTCCACACTGCTTGTTTTTTGTTGTTGTTTTTATTCTTTGAAAACAAAACAAAACAAAACAAAAAACATTTTATAATCCATTCTGACATAAGGTGGTATCCAAATTAAATTATTTTTCCAAATAGGTAATCTACTTTACCATCACCACTTTTTAGCACTAACCAGGTGGTCTCCTAAGAGAGAATCTGCCGGGTTCTGCGCTAAAGAATTGGCCCAGGAGAATGAGCTTGAGGCCAGACTAGTGTCAGCGATGAGCGGCCTCGGTGGCCCTGCCCCAGGTGGCCCTGTCCCGGGCGCTCCTCTTTGCTTTGGTCCGTAGGGATGGAGGAGAGATGGGAGGAGAGTAGGGGCCGGGCGGGCGTGACCTCAGAGGGGCACATGCGGGAGGCTGTGGGCGGGGGAACCCCTCTGCGCCCTGAGTGCGGGGGTTCTATGCATCTGCACGGGCACGCCTGGGAGATAGGGTGGGTGCCTGGGAGGTAGGGTGGGTGCCTGGGAGGTAGGGTGGGTGCCTGGGAGATAAGGGTGGGTGCCTGGGAGGTAGGGTGGGTGCCTGGGAGGTAGGGTGGGTGCCTGGGAAGATAGGGTGGGTGCCCTGGGAGATAGGGTGGGTGCCCTGGGAGGTAGGGTGGGTGCCCTGGGAGATAGGGTTGGTTGCCTGGGAGATAGGGTGGGTGCCTGGTAGGGAAGGGTGGGTGCCTGGGAAGATAGGGTGGGTGCCTGGGAGGTATTTGTGGGTGCCTGGGAGATAGGGTGGGTGCCTGGGAGATAGGGTGGGTGCCTGGGAGGTAGGGTGGGTGCCTGGGAGGTAGGGTGGGTCCCGTGCCGGACCATCGCAATAAAGAGGGCGTTGCCATAAAGCAGGTCGGGATCTTTTCGCTTTCAGTTAGTAAAAACGCAGTATTTGTGAAGCTCAGTAAAGTCTGGTATCTCTGTAGATAAGTTAAAACTCATGAAACTGTACATGGAGAGCAAATGTCCATTTTATTGCACTTTCATTTAAGAAGTGAAATTTAAAAACTGGTGCTTTTAAGGCCACTAATACAGGAAATAATAAAGAAGGAAGCAAAATAAAATCTAATCTCTCATGCCTAACAAAACGATGTGAGAAATTCTTCTTATATCCAATTTAAGAATGGGTAATATAGGAAAAAATAGGCATCTTTTTAAGTTTGTTGTTCTTTTAACTACTCAGGGTCTCGGGCTAAATTTAAAACACGAACAGCTTGGTAATGAGGCATAAAATCTTTATCCAAATAATGGTTCGGAGACTTTAAAGCTGTTTCCCGTGTGTTTCTAATGGAGCAGGAGACGGTGCTGGAACAGCGAGCGCAGCCGTCATTACTGCCACGCTGTGCTTTTCGGAGCTGCCCGGCTTCACACCAGGTGGACCTGTTAACGGGCCAGTCGCAGGCAGGAGAGCGGGTTTCAGGAGGGGCGGGAGGACGGGAGAAACGCTGCAGGGCCGAGGTTCAGCCACCCCCCACCCCAGAGCCGGCCTCCCCTCAGAACCGCTCCTGCTGAGAATGCCCCGCGCGCTGCTACCCCCTGCAGCTGGCGGAGCTGCGCAGCAGAGAACAAGCCGTGTAGCCCAGATTGTGTGAAGCGGGACAGCATCACCGGGGATGTATCTCCAGTCATTGCCCGGAGCGTCACACTCGGTGTCAGACCTCTTCTACCTCCACGCCTTTCAGGGAAAGGCGAAGCCAGGCGTGAGGCGAGACCAGTGGTCCCGGGACCAGGGCTGGGCAGGGTGTGACTCCAGGGTCGCGGGGGGAGCGTGGGGGCGAGGGAGCTGGTCCCTGCCCTGCTGTGATCTCTGATCCGGCTCACATGGGCCGGGTCTAGGCAGCCAGTAAGTGCTTGTGAGCTGATGGCAGGACCTTCCCCCAAAGAAGGGAGATTAAGTGGAGTCATTGGTGGGGTAGATATGATCTCTGTGGCCTGAAGGGGCCGGGAAAGGGGGTCACTGAGAGAACCAAGGCTGACCGAGAGGGTCCAAAAGCAGGGAAGCCTTTGGGAGAAGCATGAATAGCGGTGCCTCAAACTACTGTCGTAATCCCCCTGTTGGATATTGCCACGTCTGCCTAACGATCGTCGGCCAGTCCATCTCTCTCTCCTCTTGACCATGTACATGGTGCTAGCAGCAGCAGCAGAAGCAGTGATGATGATAACTATAATCATAACCAAAGTGCTATGCAGTTCTTAGCTGCTAATAACCCCTAGGTAATAGTGGAAAGGCTGTAAGGAAGGTGACATCGCGCTAAGAGACGGGCCACTAGGGCCAATCGCCCTGGTTACGGAAGGAAGTCGGGGAAAGGCCTCCTTGAGAGAGGAATGGTTCAACTAGACTCGCCAGAGGGATAGAACCAAGGAGGTGAAGTGTGGGAAGTGGGTCACGATGGGGAAGCAGCGGGGTGTGGGAGCGAGGACAGGAGCACAGCCTGTGAAGGACGGAAGGACCCGTGTGGCTGGCGCCGGGGGAGCAGGGGGCGGCCCGACGCGGGATGCGGCCAGAGGTGCTGGTAGGGCCCAGCTGCAGGCTGTGAGTGCCAGGAGGGCTTCGGTTTTATCCCAAGAGCATGGAGAGTCATGGAGGGACTTGAAGCGAGAGAGTGATCTGCTCACACGTGCATTTCAAAGAGCAGCTGGTTGAAGTCTGGAAACTTACTGGGGAAGGCGAGTGAGACACAAGCCCGACCGGGATTGTGGCAATAATTCGAGTGAAAGAAGAGGGTAGCTCGGCTTCTCCTGTGGACGCTCGAACGGATGGACAGCTGGGTGGTGGCACAGGGGTCACCCAGGCTGAGCTGGCGAGACTCGGGGACTGTGATCTTAAAGAAACTGGCCTTGTCTCCCGCCGTCCCTGAAACTCATGCCCTGGGCCTTGCTCTTGCCCCTGGCTGAACACATGGGAGACCCGCCTTCCCGTTTGTCTGGTTGGTATTGCGGAGCGTTCTCACAGAGTGTCAGTTGTGGCTTCGTAACGGGGCCTGGCGCAGTGGAGAACCAGGGCTCGGGGCTGCTGCTCC
>NW_005871980.1:84362-105419 GCF_000147115.1 Myotis lucifugus
CACCTGGCACCCAGGATGCTCTCCCGCCTCACGGTCCACATCCCCAATCACCTCACGGTCCTGTCTGCCACGTGAGGTCCCAGTGCCAGTCCCGGAGCCAGAACCGGGCTGCGGCCGAGGGCCTTCGCTCTGCCCGCACCAGGCCCGAGCCCGCAGATGGCGAATTTGAAAGGATCGTTTCCCGCCTGTGGAATTTTAACAAATCCCTTTGTTTCTTCCTTCAGCGTGAGCTCCTGCTAATGGGACACAGGGACATGGAGATGGAGAAGCAGTTCGATTTTTCTTTGCTTTTTAAAGATCTGTTTGTAGTACTGTGTGACCAAATTATTTTGTTTACCTTAGAGTGTAAACTTTATAAAAATGCATTGCTGCCATTTAAAATTCAACATTGAACATCTAATCCATACAATGTTACAGGAATAATGTTTAAAACATTTTCTAACACCCAGATTTGGACTTAGAACCACCAACAGAATCTACTGGAAGCAGTTTCTGACGTTGCTGCACGACCCTCAGTGGTTGGAGGCTCCGGGTTCCGGTCCCCCGGCCAAGAAGGATAGGTATGAAAAAAACCCTACATTTTAGTTACGTGTCATAGCATGTCCAAGGTTAGAGGAGATCCGAATTCCTTTCTCCTCATTTATTAATGAAAACTTAGCCTGCGTGAATAATTATAAACTTTTACGGAGTGATTTGCAGTTTGTAAATTATGTTCTGTACATGCTGACTTAGAATCGCCTTATACCTGCGAGGGAGGTGTAGTTATTATTCCAGTTTCTAGGTGGAAAGAGGAGACTGCGGGGGTCTGGCCAGGTCACGTCTTAGAGAGCAGCGGAGGCAGACGCCGCACGCGCCCGCGCTCGCCGCCAGCACTGCCCTGAGCTCTGGGTTTTCTTGTAAAGTGGGGCATAAACACGCATTTGTCCAGTGTTACAGGGAAAGGACGCCACGTGGTGACCGAGTCTCTGCCCGCTCTGCGCGGTGCAGACGTGTGGGTCGCGGGAGACCGGGCCCTGAGCCGTTATCTCTGGGCTCGCTCCCGTGTCTGTCATCACAGGAGGTTTGCGTTGTCACATAAATTGTGGGGGGCCCCACCGTGTGGGAAGCACTAAACTACGACACGTGAGAGTCCAGACTTCCTCTCAGGAGGGTCTGTCATGCTGATGTGCGCCTGTCGACGGCCCGGCCCGTGTAAACCTCAGAGGGAGGGCCGGCCTTGGATCCCAGCGCTGCGCTCCACTGTGAAGCAAACGCACCAGAGTCGTTCCCACGCCCTGGGCCGCCCGTCTAGGGTTCCTAACACCTGATGAACCAGCCTTCAGTATTCAGGGCCCCTTACCTCCCCCCCCATTCCTGGGGTGCACCTCCAAGAGTTCATTTCTTCTCTTAATTTTTTGTTGTTTGTTAATCCTCTCCTGAGGATATTTTTTCATTGACTTTTAAAGAGAGTGGAAGGGAGGGGGAGAGGCAGAGAGAGAGAGAAACATCGATGTGAGAGCGAGACATTGATTGGTTGCTTCCCGCATGCACCCCGGTGATTGTGGTGTCTTTCCTTCCTCGTCTGAGGATATGTTCATTGATTTTTAGAGGGGGAGAGAGAGAGAGAGAGAGAGAGAGAGAGAGAGAGAGAGAGAGAGAGAGAGAGAGAAATGTGAGAAACAGATCGGTTGCCCCCCATACACCCGACCAGGAATTGAACCCGCAACCTCGGCATGTGCCGTGACCAGGATTCGAACCTGCAGCCTTGCAGTGTGCAGGCCGATGATCCAGCCAACTGAGCCACACCAGCCAGGGCACAGACTCGCTAGAAGGCTGGGCACAGGCAGAGGGCAGAGGGCAAGGGGGCAGCAGGGAATGGGGAGGGAAGCTGGCTCAGCAGAGCAAACCCTGGCAGCTGCATGGCCCGCAGCCCTTGTGGGCGTCACACTGACTGAAGCTGCGGGGCCGGCACACGCCTGCGCTTTCGGGAGAAGAGCTGTCCACAGGGAGATCGTTACTATAGCTGCTGTGCGGGTGATTTTTAGAATTTTGTTTTGCTTATGTAAGAACAAACCTTAGTCAAGAACATGATTCTATTTCTGATTTTTCCTCTTCATCTTCTTGTAGCACCAGCCCTAGGAATCAGTGTTGCGAGGAAAATATTATCACCAAGTTATTCGGACGAGAAGACCACTACACGCTGCTGAGGAAGACGCTGCTGATGGTCAGCTCGGTAAGGGTTTCTGAGGCTGCCAGGCTGCTGGGCGGAGCGAGGCCAGCAGCAGCTGGGTGTGCACTCACTTATCCGGCCAACAAGCAGTGATTTTTCTTTTGTTAGTCCTCACCTGAGGGTATTTTTCATTGATTTTTAGAGAGAGTGGAAGGGAGAGTGAGAGAGAGAAACATCAATGTGAGAGAGACACATCGATTGGTTGCCTCCTGCATGTGCTCTGACCAGGGCCAGGCATCGAGCCTACAACCGAGGTACGTACCCTTGACTGGATCAAACCCGGGACCCTTCAGTCCGTGAGCCAAACGGCCAGGCCAGCAGGTGTTTTTGGAGCCCCTGTTTATGCGGGGAATTACCCAGAGTGCTTAGGAATCCATGGCTTGGCCTCCGGAGTCGGTCTAGTTGGGGGGACGGATGACATAACATTTATTATGATACAGGAAGACGCACAGGGCGAGAACAGTGCGTGGCCAGGTCGCTGAGAGCGGAGGGGCTGCTGAATCGATGAGTAACCCAGACCCATAAAAGCCCCCTCAGCCTAGAATTTAGGGCTCATGCCCGGCTTGTAGCTCAGAGCAGACATTCTCCTAGTTCCAGAGCAGCCTTAGTCGTGTGGTTGTCCTGCAGAGGGAGGCTAATCCGTGGGCGTGCAGCTCGCGCCTAAACATCAGCCCGTCGCACTGTACTGTTCATTTGAGAGCAGCGGCACTGGGGCATTTTTGATCCTTAGGTGACATTTCTCAAGTTCGTTATTTACTAAGCACATTCAGAAACCGAGTCTCTACCAGATGCCCAGCACCCCCGTGAGTTCCTCTCCCTCAGACGCCAGTATTACAGCAGAGGAGCCACTCGGGTGCCGCGTCAGCCTTCCCGAGCCCGGAGACCACAGGCAGGCGGCTCAGTGGGCAGCGCTCAGGGACGGAGCCCCCAGGCTCGAGGGGCCATCTGGGTGGAGGGGTGCCCTCTGTCCTGGCGGCCGTGCCCCCTTTCCTCGGTCCATCCTCCAGGCCATGTGGGGTTTCCAGGCGGAGTGTTGAGTCAGAGGCTGGGGTTCTGTTCTCTGTGGGGACGTCTTCGCTGGCGGTCCTGTTGTGATTGACCTTGAGGCCGCATGTGACCTGGCATCTGACTGAGCAGCCATATGGGGCGCTTACCGCGTGCCACGCGCCGTCTGAAGTGATGGGCTGGCTCTCACCAGGGCAGCCTCTCCCAGCCCTGCGGGAGGCGCTGTTCTTGCCTCCGGTGTCCTTATGTTTCGTCCCCATTGGCTGAGGAAGGCAGGGGAGTGACGGCCTGAGGCTCCCTGGGGAGTGCGGGCCGGGATTCAAACCTCCAAACTGGCTGCTCCAGAGCCGCACCCAGAGCCGCCCGGAGCTGCTAGCTGGCCGCCCCTTAAAGATAAATGAAGGCTTCGTGAGCTCCGCTTCTATTAATATATTGAAGAAACAATTTTAATTAAAAATAACGCATCTGCTTCTCTCCTGATGGAGGGCTGTGATAATGCGAACTGACAGCCGCAAGTACCCGGCTGTCGGACCCTCCTCGGACCCTCCTCGGCGTGCTGTGCAGATGGAGAGCCACACGCACGGTGGAGGTGAGGATGCGCCCGCCTGCACTGGGCTGCAGTGGGCGCTCAGGCTGAGGGCACGGTGGACCATGCAGGGCTCCTGCCCACGACCAGCTCACACTCTGAGTGTCAGACCAGCAGCGACCACCGGATGCCTCAGAGGAGCAGAGAGCAGGGTTTCTGAGAGGGATCCCCACCCTTACCCCCACCCCCACCCCCACCCTCACCCCCACCCCCGCCCCAACTTATCACCCCCACCCCCACTCATCACCCCTACCCCCACCCCCACCCCCACTCCCCATTTGCCTTGGTCCTGACCCCATCCTGGGACCTGGAGGGAGAGTCCAGGAGGAGCAGGCGTGGGGACCTTGCCTGCTGCAGGGAGGCCCTGGGAGTGGTCCCCCTCCTGCTGTAGGAGGATGCGGAACCATTAGAGCTGCTTGATCTGCTGCTGGTCCTGCCTGGCAGCTGCGTGTGCTGCTCCGCACGCTCGCCATCGCTGAGAGTGCGCCCGGGCACCGATCCCTTACATTTCCGGCAGGTGTGGCTGTCTTTCTGTCACCCAGGAGCAACTGCGCCCTCCTCACCTGCTCATGTCTTCCGTGTCATTATTTGCAGTTCACATGCTTTTGTAAATAGAACGTCTAAAAGAATCTTCAAAACACATGAGAATTAATAATAGAGCTTAGAAAGTCTTTAGATACAAGGTCAAAATGCAAAGAGAAACAATATTCCTATATAGAGCAATAAGCAATTAGAAAAAGAAGTTTAAAAATACCATTTCTAATGATATTTTTAAAAAATCAAATACCTAGAAATATATATATATATACATATATATATATAATGTGCGGATGCTCTATGTTGAAGACTACAAAGATTGGTTATAGAAATAACACCAACCCTTCACAAACATTCAGAATATATAGGAGGAAGCTAGATAAACACCACAAGAAAAGAAAACCATAGACCAATATCATTCATGAATTAGCAAAGCAAATCCAGAAATATAGAAAAAGGATTAAATGCTATGACCATGTGGGGTTTATTCCAGGATTGCAAGGTTGGTTTAACTTCCAAAAAATCAATTAATGTAATACACAACATTAGTAGACTTAAGGACAAAGCCGCATGATCATCTCAAAAGATGAAGAAAAATATCTGAAAAATCCAGCGCTCATTCATGATAGCAGCTCTTGAAAAATTAGGAACAGTAGGGACGTACCCAAACCTGCTCAAGGGCATTTATGAGAAACTCACAGTCAATGGTACAAGACCAAATGCTTTTCCTTAAAGATCAGGAAAAGCACAAGAATAAAAGCTCTCGCTACTTCTATTCAACATTGTACTGAAGTTCTAGATAAGCAATCAGAAAGGAAAAGAAATAAAAGGTGTTCAGACTGGAAAGGAAGAAGTAAAACTGTCTTTATTCACATACCATAGGATCTTGTAATAGTAAGTTCTAAGGAATGCACACACACACTGCAAGAACTAATGTATGAGTCCAAGGTTGCAGGATATAAGATCAATATACAATATTCAGTTATATTTGTACAAACTAGCAATATGCAATCTGAAAGTGAGTGTCAGAAAGCCATTCCACTCACAGTAGCATCGAAAAGAATAAAATATCTAGGGATAAATTCAACGAAAGTAGTACCAGACTTGTACACTGAAAATTATGAAACATTATTAAAAGGAAAAAGATGTAAATAAATGAAGAGATAGTCCATATACATGGATTGGAATACTCATTAAGATTGCAAATCTTTCCAAACTGACCTATAAATTCAGTGCAAACCACATCAAGATCCAAGCTGGCTTTTTTTTTTTTTTTTTTTTGCAGAAATTGAAAAACTAATCTTAAAAATTCATATGGAAACGCAAGTTGGCAGAATAGCCAAAGCAATCTTGGAAAAGAAGAATGAAGTGAGAGCACGTCACTTCCAGGCAGCAATCTTCTCCGTGTAAAGCCACCGTAATAAAGACAGCGGAGCGGGCAGGGGGAGAGGCATGCTGGTCAGCGGGCAGAACTGAGAGTAGAGAAATAAACCTTCACGCTGCGGTCACCCCAGTTTGGCAAATCCAGGGGGTGTTGGGGGAAAGAATAATCTCAACAAATGGTGTTGAGACAGTTGGATATCCATATGCAAAAAGGCAAATGAACTTACATCACACACAAAAATTAACTTAAAATGTCCCTAGGCCTAAAAATAAGAGCTAAAACGATAAAACTCTTAGAGACATGCGTAATTCTTTGTGACCTTGTGTTAGGCAAAGAGTTTTTAGATACGCCACTAAAAGCATGATCCATTAAAAAAAAACCCCAATAAGTTGTATTTATCAAAATTCAAACCTTTTGTGCGCCAGGAGATACCATTAAGAAAATGAAAAGACAGGCCACAGACTAGGAGACAACATATGTAATTGAAATATCTGGCCAAGGACCTGTATGTAGATGGAATATGTAAGAACGCTTAGAACTTAAGAAGAAGACAACCCAATTTTAAAAATGGGCCAAAGATTTTAATAGACAATTCACCAAAGAAGATATACGAATAGTCAGTGAGCACATAGAAAGATGCTCAAGCCCTAAGCGGTTGCTCAGTGGTTAGAGTGTCAGCACACAGACTGAAGGGTCTGGGGTTTGATTCTGGTCCAGGGCATGTACCTGGGTTTCAGGCTTGATCCCTGCCCTGGTCTGGGCGCATGTGGGAGGCAGCCAATAGAGTGTCTCTCACACTGATGTTCCTCTCTCTGTCTCTCCCTCTCCCCTCCTCTCTCTAAAAATCAATGGAAAAAATATATCCTCGGGTGAGGGTTACCATCAACAACAAAAAGACGCTCAACATCACTAGACATTAGGGAGAGACGGATTAAAACCACATGAGATACTACTTCACATTTGATTACACGTGGCTATAATCAAACCCCTGGACCAGCGGCCGCTGGAATTAGATAGTGGTGGTGATGGTTGCACAAGGCTATACATTTATTGAAAATCACCAAAAACTTGTCGATGATTCCTGTTTAGACACTAAAAAATTGATTATCGCTCCCAAACCCCAAAATAAGCATGCCCGTATCCTAAATTACTTAATTTTCCCCAAGAGAACCTCATGTCCGTTTCAGATTTGGGCCCAGAGTCAAGGCTGGCATTTACACGCCACCTTCTCACTTAATACGCCCCTTTGCCACATTAATATTCACAGTATCTCTCTATGAGGCAGGGTTTTTTTAAATTTCCTGTTTTTCTAGTAAACAGTATCTCTCAATTTTGATATTTAATTTACCTGCTGGTAGTTTTTTTATTCTGGGGAAGAAGTTTGCCCCTCGATATTTTGCTCATCAGATGCTTTCTTTAGGCAGCAGGGCTGAAATCTTTCTCGCTAAGTACTTGTCCATTTATGTAACGAATGAGGTTGGTGGTAGTGAAAACACGCCTAATTAATATTCTTATTAAATTGGTGAGTTGTAATTGAATTGCCAGGAAGTTTTGTGTCCCCTGAGGCTGATCCCGTCACCTTCGGGTGGGGTTGGGGCAGGAGGGACTATTCCAGCTTCTGTGACAGCCATGTTTGGCCTGCCCCGGGAAGGGGGTCAGCCCAGGGGCCATCTCCTGCCCCTGTCCTAACAGGGAGCATTGTGGGAACTGCACTTGCAAAGTGCTAGCCTCCCCCACCCCCCATTTCTTGTTGAAATGTGTAAGATTTCTTTAACAGCTCCATGTTATATAATGATTATCAATTTCAGTTTTCTAGTTTCATAGCATAATTCTGTTTACCAAAGCTTTCAGTTTATTAGATGATGCTAAACATATATATATAATGCTTTCCTTTCTTTTTTCTTTTAAAAAATTCCCTTACGTACACTCTCCTGCTCAGAAGGTGAATGGGCGGATAAAAGGGCAAGAACTGCAGCATACCATCAACTCCCTGGTCGTAAAGCTGAGCGACTCAGAGTTCAAGGAACTGATGCGGACGCTGGACCCCGGGGACTCGGGCCTGGTGGACATCTACAGGTTCCTGGAGCTGCTGGAGGAGAGCCGTGGGAAGGTGAGTGCCAGGGCGGCGGCGGCGGTGCGCTCCGGGTCCGGTCACGGGGGAACAGTTTCTCAGTAAAATCAGAGGTGCTGGTGCAGTGCGGTTAATGAAACACATCTCTCCGCTGGGGTAACTTTTCAGCTGCGATAACTTTCAGTTTAAGTCAGAATTAAGTGTGTAAGAGTTACTCAGTTTGGACTTCTCTGTATTTTATTTTATATTTTATTTTATTATTTTAAACCTCACCAGAGGATATTTTTCCATTGATTTTTAGAGAGAGTGGGAGAACGGGAAAGAACCGTCTCACAGGCCGTGTGCAGATTGCTCCTCTGGGTTCCGTCCCGTTTTTAGAGTTCTTGTGCTAGTTCACCTTTTGTGTGATCACTGAGTATTGCCTCTAATGACTAACACTGGCTTTTAGTGTTGGTTTCTTTTGACCAAAAAATTGACATCAACAGATTCTTGTTGAAACTAGAGGCCCAGTGCATGGTTTCGTGCACCGGTGCGGTCCCTTGGCCTGGCCTGCGCCCTCTCGCAATCCGGGACCCCTCAGGGGATGTTGGACTGTGGGTTTCGGCCCGATCCCCACAGGCCAGGCTGAGGGACCCCACCAGTGCATGAATCTGTGCACCAGGCCTCTAATATGCATATAAGATATTTGGTTAATCTCTTCCTGTCCTCCCCTCTCCCCACTTCCCTCTGAGATTCATCAGTCTGTTCCATTTTTTCATGCCTGTACATTGAGTGTCTGCCCCCTGGTGGTCAGTGCACATCATAGCTACCGGTCGAATGGTCGTTCGGTCTCTTAGGCTTTTATATATATAGATGTGTAAGATTTCCTTTAATAGCTACAGATTAACCTTTCATTGTGCTATTATCGTTTCCTGCATGGCCCCCTGTGCAAAGTGATAACCGCAGCCTAAACCCACACTACAGGGTCCTTCTTAGACTCAAATTCCAAAGTCCCAAAGCCCTTCCCACAGAGAAGTGAATAATGACAGCTTTTCCTGAACTCCACGTGGAACAGACCTGTGGGAGCTCTGACCCCACCGCAGCCCCGCACAGAGCCAGCATTTTTCTTTAAAACCAAAAATATAGACGTGTTAGCAATCTGCCCCCCCCCCCCCGCACCTGGCGAGTGCAGTGATGTTTGCTCTGTAGGAATCAGATCCTGTCAACTGCACCCCCTCCAGCCTCTGCCCCACTTCCTTCTGCTCCTGCCATCTCATGGGGCCATTCTGCAGGTCCCAGTGTCTCAGGCCCTCCCAGGGACCCCCGGCACCCCTGAAGGAGCCCCTCTTGTAGTCCTCGACCTCCCACACCAGTCACGGTCTCGTGTGACATTATGTGGCCAGGCCTTCCCCTTGTACCGCAGGGGAGCCCAGCGCTGGGCTCACGCACAAAACAACTTGGTGAGAAACTGAATCATTCAGAAAATTAGAAAACATAGATATGGAGACAGAAGAGAATAAAAATCACTACTAATTCTAACCTCGAGGACTCCTTACCCACAATTATCCTCCCAAAACTACATACCGACACTCACACCCTTTTTTTTGCAGCTTAGTTATAATTACTATTACACCTCAATCAAGCGGCAAGAGACTGCATGTATTACTGTATAGAATTTGATGAGTTGGATACAAGCTTTCATACGTGATAATCTATTTCATTTTAAACTGAGATCATGTAATCACAGCCTTTTTAGTTGTTGTCACTTATTAACATATTATTAACAGTGTCAATTCTGTTGTGTAACTTTAAAGACACAGAGTAACTACTCCCCGACGTTACAATCTAGGTGTCGTTTTTCTTCCATGACTTTCGGTACAATGGCCATTGGGGTGCCTACTTTTTTGGCCTCACTCTGTGGTTTTCCTTCAGTATAAACCTCTAGAAATGGAATGATTGGGTCAGAGAGTATATATTTTATTTTTAAATTATAACGGTTTAAAGAGGAACATGTGTGTGACGCACAGACTGCAGACGATGGGAAGGGACGGCCTGAGGAGCGAGTGTCCTCCCGCTCCCTGGCCCCGGGAGCAGCCGGTCACACCGGCGGGTGTCGTTCCCGGCCGCCCCGCACTTCGCTTGCTTTTTCATTCTCACCACGTTGACAGGCAGAAATGCCGCCTCAT
Organism: Myotis lucifugus; assembly: GCF_000147115.1. NCBI lineage: Eukaryota > Metazoa > Chordata > Mammalia > Chiroptera > Vespertilionidae > Myotis > Myotis lucifugus. The sequence continues at coordinate 94,320 of NW_005871980.1, forward strand.
TATTCTCTCACTCTGCATTTACTTAATTTCTAGATGACGGACTTGTTCATGTTGATTGTACTTTTTAAAAATAAGTGCCAGTTCAGGGTTCTTGTTCCCATTTCCAGGGGGTCAGAGGGCAGCCTCACCTGCTCAGTTTCACGGCCGCTGGCTGACCAGGCATGGCTGGCCCCCCATAGTCGGGACTCAAGAGCTCCGCCTGCCCTTGTGAGCGACCTGTATTCACTTGCGTCCTTTCTCTCCCACTCAGATGGGGAAGCCGTCCTCCGGGGGGGACGCCCAGGCGTCACAGCTGCTGGCCTGGGACTTAGTAAGTTCCCTTCCCCCCTCCGTGGTCCCGGGATGCCCCCTCCCTCCGTGGTCCTGGGGTGCCCCCTCCATGGTCCCGGGATGCCCCCTCCCTCCATGGTCCTGGGGTGCCCCCTCCGTGGTCCCAGGATGCCCCCTCCCTCCATGGTCCTGGGGTGCCCCCTCCGTGGTCCCGGGTGCTCCCCCCAGGCCACACGCCTGCAGCCTGTGACCATGTGTGTTCTCAGGTGGAAGGGATGGTGCGGGACTCCATCAGCAGGAACCTCCTGGCGTTCTACGACCTGCTGTGCTCCTACGACTTGGGAGGCACGGGGCTCATCGGGGCGAACAACTTCAAGAAAGTGATGCATATCTTCTGCCCGTGCCTGACGACGGAGCATTTAGCAACGTGAGTCTCAGCAACAAAAGTCCTTCCTGCCGTGTTTCCGTCACGTCTGCTTCCGTCACTCTGACCCTCTAAGCGTGTTCGCAGTGCTACGAGGTGGTGTCGGTCACAGCCATTCACGCATCCCTGCCAGCGCCGGCTCCGCTGGGAGCTGCTCTGTGACAGTCTCAGCACAGGCGGGGGCCGTGGGTCCTTCTCACGATGGGAGACGCAGGCTCTGAATGGCCGGTCCCGGCCACTGGCTCCGTGAGGGGGTGGGTGGCTCACCGGTTCACCGCGCTCCGCACATGGGGATTCGGTGAAGCGATTGTAACAGTCACAGGTCCCTGCTGAGCGACGTGGCGTCAGCACTCATGACCCTGTTACCACAGCTGGTTACTGAGCGCACATGCACACGCATATACACACGCGTGCACACACGCACACACGTGCCGGCTGGCTTCCTGCTCGCAGCCCTCCTCTGCGCCGGGCACTGCGGTGCGCATCTTGTAGGCACGGAAACGGGACGCAGGAGAGAGGCGGCGCCCAGCTCGGCGCTCCCAGCCTCTGCCTTGGTGACAGGCTGAGGCCTGGCGGTGCTGGGAGGGAGTGCGGCCACACGCTCCCTGGGGAACTGCCTGGTTCCCCGCAGGCTCAGATGTACAGACTCGTTGGATGACACTGAGGGTGCGGGACGACAGCAGCGATGGCCCCCAGCCGCCAGTGCCGAGCTAGGAAAGTGCTGCTGCGAAGCCGAGTTCATGTCCGAAAGTCCAGTCTCACTCCTCACGAGACCCTGACCGTCCGCACGGCCTGAGAACACACACGCGTCCCCATGCTCTGAGTGGGGTGACGGGACACCCCTCTGAGGAGCCCGCTAAGCCCGCTGCGCACACAGAGGCGTGGGCGGACGGGCGAAAGAGGCCTCAGCGTTCACACGAGGCCGGCTGTGGCCACGGGCGCCCGGCAGCCTCCAGGGCCACCCCTGAGGGTGCCTGTCCTTCCTCCGCACCCGGCCACCGGCCGCTCAGACCCGCGGGCCTCGCCCGAGCTGCCTGCTCTGTGGCCCGGGGCATCTTAGCAAACGCGCAGGTTCTGCTCGGGACCGTGGGCTCCCCTAACTGCAACAAGGACCAGGCACACTGTCTATGATTAGAAAATATTAACAAACAAAATGCTGAGAAACAGCAGGCCCAGCCACACCAGTGGTTCCTTGTTTCCTGAAATGCGTGGTGTGCGCGGTGCAGTGAGCCCTCCTAATTCCCTGCCAGACTCGCTCACTCAGGACTTCCTGTCTTTACATTTGTTACATCTTTATGGCACTTTATCCCCCCCCCTCCCCAGCAGCCTCTGCTCTGCTCCCCACCACTCTGGTTACTTTGTACTTTCTACGATTTTACATAAGTGAAAGCACACGTGGTGTTCGCTTCTTTTTTTAAAATGCTTAAAATCCTCACCCGAGGGTATTTTTCCCATTGCTCTTAGAGAGAATGGGAGGGTGGTGGGGTGGGGGAGGGAGGGAGGGAAAGAGAGAGAGAGAAACATCAGTGATATAACTATTGGTTGTCTCTAGCACATGCCCCTCCTGGGCCTGGAACTGAGCTGCACCCGAGGTCCGTGCCCTGACAGGGTCCAACCCGCCACCCTTTGGTGCGAGGGCCACCGCTCTAACCACCGAGCGACCGGCCAGGGCGGTGCTGCTTCTTGTCAGGCTCCGTTCACCCTCACAGCGGGTCTGGGTTCATTTTGTTGCTACGGATTCCAGCGGGTCCCTTGTCATTGCGGAGTCGCGTTCCTCGGTGGGGCGCACGCCTGGTGCATCCACCGGTGCTGGGTGCTTGGTGTGCTTCTGGTTTGGGGCTGGTACACGGAGGGCTGGGCCTGTGGTACGGGCCTCTGTGGACACTCACACCCACTTCTCCAGGGCGGAGTGGCTGGCTCCAGGGCAAGTGCACGTTTGTGGGGCACGGTTACAGTGTTTTGGCCAGGTTCAAGCCTCGGACTAATGGAAGGACAGGGTCCTCTCATTGCCACGTGCAAGTCCCAGCTGGAGGGCAGGGCCCTCCCAGCACAATCATAGCCAACGGCTGTGGCTGTAAGCTTGAACCTATGGTCTGAACACGTGGCCCCACGTGCCTTGTGATAGAGTTCAGGTGCATGTAGTTGAGTAGGGTTGAAACTCACGAGAATGCTGTAAACAACGTGATCACGCCCCTACTTTGCCTCGTGGCATCTGCTATAAAATAAAGACACGGCTTGTGGGTGCTGGCGCTGTCTCCTCATCAGGGAGCAGCGTCCCACCGAGACCCAGCTTTCATTCTCTTGTCTGTCTTTTCTCAATCCTTTCATCCTCCCCCACTCAGGGTCACTGAACCAGGCTGAGCTGGCACGGCACATAAGGCGCCCTGGGGCTGAGTATGCCATGGCCGTGCCGGCTCCCCACACACGTCCAGCTGCCAAGCCGGCTTTCCCAGCGGCCGCTGCCCACGCCGCACACCAGGCGGGCGGGGTGCAGGTGCCACACCCTCGCCGCCCACGCACGGAGGGCCCGTCTTTTGGGTTCCGCCGTTCTAACGGGCGTGTTCTGCTTACCTTTACAATCCAGACTCTGCAGCAAGTTTAAGGATTCAGCCTCGGGAAAGGTCCTGTACAAGAACCTCCTGGCCAGCATGGGCGTCCAGGGCCTGCCCGCCGCCCGTCCAGCTAATGCCATGAAGGACCGGCCGCCCCGTGAGCACGGGCAGAAGGGGCCACCGCCGGAGAGCGCCGAGAGGTAACGAGAGGCAGGTGCCGGCGCAGCGAGAACCTCGGTGCCGTGGGGCAGGCAGTCAGTAAACCTTTGTGTAAACGTGAGTGTGTTCACATTGTAGTATTTAGATAAGATGGCAGACTGTCACCGCAGCACTGGAGGCAGCGGGTTGTAGAGCCGGCAGAGAGCTTAGGGATTACTGAACTCACCTACTCATTCTAGAAACGAGGCACTGAGGGCCTGGGGACTCGCCTCAAGTTTCACAAAGTCCGTGGCCGTCCCGAGCCCCGGAACCCAGGGCTTTCAGGCCCAGAGGCCCGGCTGCCGTTCGGCCATCACAGACCTGCCCTCACCCGCTCTCTGCCCCCTCGGACCCTCCCGCATCTTCCCTGCAGAAACGCCTCCGCCAGGGCGCGCTCCCTAACAGCGATGCAGGGCTCCCGACATGGTGGCCAATGGAGTTGTAACGACGAAACATACTTAGGAAACCTATTAAAAACATCCTCGCCCTTCTTCATTTTGGAAAATACAGGTTTAGTCTAGTGAAGAGATATTATTCTAACTTGCTTGTTCATAGAGAAAGGTAAGACGTACAAGTATTCGGCAGACTGCACCGTCCCCTTTAAGAGCCCCTAAGTGCGAGCCGGGGCGGTCAGCGCTCTGCTAACGGCAGTTGGCATCGAGCATTCGGGTGGTAGCTGCGTTATAAACGGCAGAAAGGTGGCCCTTTGAGAGCAGGTTAAATGCTCAGAGGTGAGTGCTCTGCCCCCTAAACCAGGAGGGAAGTCTTGGCAGCTGAGCATTTCCTACAATGCGGGGTGTGCGGAGCAGAGCGCTCCTCAGAGCCGGGGGAGCAGGAGAGGTGGCAGGTTCACTCCGGTTGTGTCCCGGCCCCACGCCTCGCCCCCGGGGCCGAGAGGCTGCTGGAGCTGAGGAGGCCGTTGTCCTCTGCGCACACGCCCCTCACACTGCATGCCCCTCTCGGAAGGACCTGGGAGCAGCTGTGGCGCCCTTCCTTCCCACAGAGGGTGGTGACCCCTGGGACCTGGTTGCCACACAGCAGCCTGTTTGAAGCTTCATTTCCTGGGTCACATTCCCCCACACCTGCCTGACCTAGTGTGTCCAGCCAGCTCAGAGCGCAGGAGGAAATCTCACACAGGCGCAGCCTTCTCTTCCCGAGGCTCCTGCCCCCACCTGCCACCACTTGGGCATGGGGGGGTGGTGGGCGGGGGTCTGGGATGGAACGTGCGGGGTCTGTAAGGAGCACCCGCCGGACCTGTGCCTGCTGTGATTTCAGAGCCAAGCCCACGGAGGACAAAAGCACCTGGACCAAGACGGTGACCAAGGACGAAGCGGTGGAAAAGCTCCGGCACTGGGTCCAGCAGCAGGACCCCGCGTTCAAGAAACAATTCCTCAACTTCAGCAAGGATCTCGATGGCAGAGTGAACTGGTGCAACTTCAGGAAGGTAGGACGGGCCTCCCGTGTTTGTGTCTCCTGCCCGAGGCGGGCCGGCTGCTCTGTCACAGGAATGCGCTGCCAAGGCGTGGCGCTGGGTTTTCCGTTCTCGGCCGGACAAAGCAGGTCACGCCTAGGCCTCTCCACGGCGGAAAAGGCTCCTCAGCCAGAAGTGTCGGCGGCCACTTTCTGCAGAGAATGCGTCTGATCGGCGCCCACGCTGCCCTCGCGGGCAGATGGGGTGGGACCAGGCCTCGCCGGCCCCTCACTGCAGGGGGAGTGCCCGATGCTGGGGCTTGTCCAGCCAGAGGGGGGGAGAGGCGGGCAGGAGAGGAGCTCAGGCATGTGCTGTGGGCACTGGCGAGCCGGCCAGAGGGCCCGGCCGGAGGGGTCTGCATAGACTTCTCAGAAACCAGCCCAGAGGATTGCTTCAGACTCCCGTTCCGATGCCTCTTGCTAGTCAGCATCAGCTCTTGTCAAGGAAGGCATTTCACTCACGTGTAGCCGTGTCCGTGTGGACAAATTCAGAGGAGGCGATGGAAGACATTTCCAAGAAGGGATCGTTATATTAGTGCTACCACGTGTGGGGTGTCTGCCCCGGTAGACACTGTCACAGGCTCTTTGCATGTCTTCTGTGCCAGCTCCGACAGCAGCCCCCAGGCGGGTGGAGGAGGAGGGGCTGGCGGCACAGAGGTGGGGACAGGCTGCTGAGACAGCCCACACCTCCGCTCACAGACAGCACTGAGGACACGGAGGCCTGAGGGTATGTGAATACGTGGGCGTGGTGAGGGTGGATGCAGGAAACACTGAGGTTCGGGCGGCAGAGGAGGGAGAGCTGCAGGACGACTTGGGCCAGGCGGGCGTCAGCGCCCACCCCCACGAGCTGCCGTCCTCGCCGAGGACAGTCACAGGCTCCGCGTGGTCGGGGGCTCGCCCACTGTGCCAGTCCAGTCGGTGACGCGTGACCTGTCTCCTCCTTTTCTCTGTTTAACGTGAGAGGCCACCAGTGACACCACATGAGGGGACCGTCCTTACCGAGGCAGCCGTTGGGGTTTCGTGAGCTCGTGAGCTTCTCACGGTTCAATATGTGACTTCTGCGGGGGCAGGAGAAGGCGCGGTGCTTTCTGGGCTCCTGCTAGACCCGGTCTGAGCGTTACCCATTCATTACATCGTTTCTCGAACACCCTGTCCCCGTGTTCTCCCCCCAGGGGGCCTTCCCAGTTCACTGCTCTGGCACCTGTGCCACCTGGCAGTGACTGCTGCGCGTTTTTAATGGCATTTTATGTAAACGATGAGTCGAGAGCTGGTGGTGGTGCAGGAAACTGCTTTGGAACTCTAGGGAGATCTAGAACCTTCCTATTTCTTCCCTGCATACGTTTCCTTTCTCTCTCCCTCCATCACATGCGGAATGAGCAGCAAACTCCCCCAAACAGCGTGTGAAATTGGAGGCTGCGATTTCTCTCTCTGTGACGAGGATCGGGAAGCTGCCTGAGCAGGGCCCGTGCAGAGCTCTGCAGTGTCCAGAGCCCAGGCTGCTTCCAGCCTTCTCCTCTTTCAGGTCAGCCCCGTGCCTGCAAGATGGCAGCTGGAGCACCAGCCGCCACACAGGTTTCAGGCACAAAGAAGGCGAGAGCGAGGGGCAAAAGGCTTGAGCTAGACAAGTCTTTCTGTCTTAAAACAGCATCTTATGCCGAAGCCGGTTTGACTCAGTGGATGGAGCGTCGGCCTGTGGACTGAAGGGTCCCGGGTTTGATTCCGGTCAAGGGCATGTGCCTGGGTTGCGGGCACATCCCCGGGAGGGGATGTGCAGGGGGCAGCTGATCGATGTTCCTCTTTCATCGATGTTTCTGGCTCTCTGTCCCTCTCCCTTCCTCTCTGTAAAAAATCAATAAAATATATTTAAAAAAAAACCAAAAAAAACCCCCAGCATCTTAGAAGCTTCTCCCAGCAGCTTTTCTTATGGAACAGCATCTTAGAAGCTTCTCCCAGCCGCTTTTCTTATGGACCAGGCCTGTGTGTGAGTGAGATATATATATATATATATATATATAGAGAGAGAGAGAGAGAGAGAGAGAGATATTGAGAGAGAGAGAGATTCTGGGCTGGGAACATGACCACCTCCAGGAGAAGCACGGTTCTCTCCACGGGAGAAGAAGAGGTACAGGTTGGGCAGGCGAACAGTCTGTCAAACTCCGTCAGGAAACACGGGAGGTGCCTGTTGCGCACTTGGCAGGGGCCCGCGCCACATGGGGAACGCGGATGGAAAAGAGGCTTGATTGCTTGGTGACGGTGACCCGTGGGGAACATAAAATGACAAAACGCCCAAGGACACAGACGTCAAGATTCGTCTAATTGAGTAATTAGCCTAATTGAGCTACTCCATCCGCCAGGAGCGGAGGGCGCTTTCCCACTCCCGTTCCCTGTAGTCGGCTGTTCCTGTGCGACGTTGTTATTCGTCACCCTCATAAGTACCCTGAGCGCGGTGGAGCCCCCCCTTCTCAGGCCGATCCCCGGGTCCCAGCCGAGGCCTCTGGAGACGGACGTGGGGCCGCAGAGCTGTCAGCAAACACCGAGCCCCGGGCGGGCGTGCCTTAGGGCAGCAGCGTCGGTCACAGCCCGGCCAGCGCCCCAGATTCTTAGGCTCTGGCTCCTCGCTTCTCATCCCTCCAAGGCAGGGCCCGGCCAGCTCAGGAGCAGGTGTTCCTCCTGCGCCCCAGCAGGTCCTCATGCGCTCCCCACCCCACCCCACTACCGTTGCTTCCTCATGGGGTTTCCAGCCCGGTCATGGGAAGCGGATGGAGTGCCTGTTCCGGAGGCCCAGTGCGGGGAGGGGACGAGCAGTCCTCGCCCGTTAGCTTCCTGTTACGGACATGTTCCTAATCTTGCAGGTGGTTTAAGGGGGAGACCAACTGTGCGTTCGAGGTCCTCACATCTTCAGATTTATTGGTCCAAGCCCCACACAACCGCAGGAGCAGTCACCAGACTTGGTGTCCACTGACCACAACTCTAGGCTTCTGTCTCTGCCTTGGGGTTGCCAGGCCTCTCTCCCGGGTGGGCCTGAGTACCACAGTGTGGGGCCTTGCCGGCTGCTTCTCAAAACTTGTCAACTTTGGTGTCAGACTTCAGCCCTGAGCGGTTCCCGAGGTCAGCCCCGTCTGGGAGGGGACCAGTCCTGGTTTGAGCCTGCCCACTCCATCTCCAAGTTCGAGATCCTAGCACCACACACCTAGCGCACGCTCTGCTAGAAGGGCCCTCCGGCCGGCCCAGCTCTGTTTCTTAGGCTCAAGTCCACCCCCAGAATCCTCAGCTGTTCCCAGGGGAAGTGCAGTTGCATGGCCTCAGTGCGCCTCTGCAGGGTTCTTCTCACCTGGGAACTTCAGTCCCTGTGACAGCACAGCTTCCCCAGCTCTCCGGTACCTTTTTAGGTAATGGGTTGGGCTTTTTCAGGTGTTTTGTTGTGTTTTTGTTTTGTTTTTTCATTGAGAATGTTGGCTTGCTATCAATTACTCCATCCTATCCAGAAGCATTTGAAGTCTGTCAGTTTTATTAGTATCCACTTTATTGTTATTGGTATTTTTCTCTCATATATTTGTTTTTTATTTCTATTATCTTGATTATTGTCTTCATTCTACTTCATTGAGGTTTAATTTGCTTTTCTTTTTCTAATTTCTTGAGATGAAATGTTAGATCATTACTGTTCAGCCTTTCTTTCTCTAATGTATGAATTGATGGCTATCCATTGCCCTCGAGGTACAGGCTTAGCCATATCATGCAAGTTTCGGTATATCATATCCTCATTATCATTCAGTTCAGAATATCTATACTTTCCTTGGTGGTTTATTCTTTTTTCCAAAGCTTAATTTTAAGTGCATTGTCTAATGTCCAAACAGTTGGGATTTTCTAATTTACCTTCTATTATCAATTTTAAAGTTGATTCCCTTGTGATGAGAGAACAGATTCTAAAGTCTAAGTGACTTCAGGCTGTCCTTTGAGATAGTGAGCCTTGGACTATGACCCAACACACAGATGATTTTGGCAAATGCTCCATAAGCACTGAAAAAGGTGTGCTCACTCCCTCATGGACCTTCAGTTTTCTAAGTATGTCAATTAGGCCTGTTTCCTTAATCACGATCTCCAGAACTTCTCTAGTCTATTCAGATTTCTGCCTGCACATTCCACTAGCTATTTAGAGCAGCGTATGGAAGTGGACTGTGGATTTGTCTAGTGAGATCCTTTCTTATTCTGTTGATTATTGCTTTGTTCGCTTTGAAGCTAAATTATTGGGTACACATAGCTCGCTGCAACTCCCTGTGAATTGTCTCCTTTACAATTATGACATGACTCTCCGGATTCAGAGTAATGCTACTTGCCTGCCAGCCGCCTTTTGCCTGATAATAATACAGTTACTTCAGCTCTCTTTTGATCCGTGCTAGCAGAGAATATATTTTTCTATCCTTTTATTTCACACTTTCTGGGTGCTCAATATTTAAAGTAAATCTCTACTGGGCAGCATATCGCTGGCATTCTAAAAGATACACTGTGACAGTCTTAGTCTTGTACTTGAGTACTTAGTCCATTTTGCATTTATTTAATTACTGGAGTCGTAGAAGGAAAGGAAGACGCGTGAGGAAATCATGGCTGAAATTTCCTAATTTGGGGGAAAAGGACTAAATGTATATTCAGGAAGCTCAGAAAACACAAGTAAGATAAATACAAGCAAAATCACAGACAAACTGCTGAAAGCCAAGGTCAAGAAAGAAATGTTAAAAGCAGCGTATGAAAATGACATATTACAAATGGGGGAACAGGCTTTGAATCCCCATTCACTGCTCATCAGAACAGTGGAGGCCAGAAACAGTGGGACAATACCTTTGATTAACTTGCTGGAAAGGAAACAAAAAGTCTCTCCCCCCAGAATTTACATCCAGCAAAATTCTCCTTTAGAAAGAAGGGGAACTAAAGGTGTTTTCAGATACAAACACACAAAGATAACTTATTACAAGCAGATCTTCGCTATAGAGCGTTCAAGGAAGTTTTCAGGTTGAAGGAATTTGAAACGAGGTGGCGGCTCAGATGACATGAAGGAATAAAGAACATTGGAAATGGTGAATAACCGACTAGACAGAAAGGCCTATTTTTCTCAATTTAAACAGGATGTTTAGGGTAAACACCACTGTCTTGTGGGTTTATACGGTAAGTAGATGTAACAAGTGAGGATAAAGGACAGGAGGGGGGGAAGACCCACACGCTCCCTGCATTTTATCTGGAGTGGCTCACTGTTCTCTCTCAATAGACTGTGAGAAGTGAGGGTCTATATGGTAGCCCTCAGAAAGGAGGGGTGCAGAGGCCTCGCAGACCTGTGCTGCTCACACCTGGGGCCAGGGGGTGCTCTTGCGGAGGCTCTGCGGCAGCTGGGCGGAGCTGAGTCACTTTCTCGGTGAGAAGGAACATGAACTCAGAACCAGTGAGGTGCAGTACAGCGCCTGTCCACCAAGAGCCCAGCGTTGACCCCAGGGAATGCCAAGGTCTCGCGAGGAAGAATCGGTCCACCGTTGAAATGACATCCCAGGGATGCAGGGACTAGTTGGTGAATCAGAACGTGCCAGGCCACAGGTTGTTACGCTTTGAGGAACTTTCTCAGGGAAATGCCTCCTAGGAAAGACCGAAGGACACCACTTGAATGCGTAAACGTTTTGAAATCTGTTTATAAATGGTGCCGTTTAGCCTTATGTTGTATTGCAAATTGCCTCCAAGGGTTGTGATCGAGCTAGTGGGTTGCTGCTGTGTTCATCTTAGAGATGCGAGCAGGCGAGGGGGGCACTGGGAAGGGGCCCTGGTGCTGGGGCGGTGCTCGGGGTCTCTTCTGGAGATGGAGACGTCCTGGGACTGGTCTGCCACTGCGCTCTGCGCAGAGAGGGGGCTGTGCGCCTGGGCCGGGGCCAGGCCGCCTGCGGAGGGGGGGCCTCTCCCCCCACCACGCCTCCCAACCCTCCAGGCTGTGAAGCATTTGCCTACAGACACTTCCTTACTCTCCATCACATATGTTTTCATGGAAGGCTGAGCAGGAGGAATTTGCGATGAATAATTCATGTGTAGTTGTTTTCAAAATATAAAGTTATTTTTCTTTTTAGAAACAAATCTTTATTGTTGAAAGTATTACAGATGTCCCCTTTCTCCCCATTAACCCCTTCTAGCCTGCCCCACCCCCGCCCCAGGCTTCAC
>NW_005871980.1:106003-108915 GCF_000147115.1 Myotis lucifugus
CAAGTGTCCTATCTCACTTCATCCTCCTGTTTCCTCTCCCCGGGTAGCTTTCTCCCTGAACGCAGTCAGTGTAGTGCTGATCCTGCTATGCCTCTGCTCTCTGGCTTCCTCTGGCTTCCTGTGCCGTCAGACCCCTGACATTTGTTATCAGCTGATCTGCGTGTCCCCAGGCCTCCAACACACACTTTCTTCAAAACCCATCTCCAGACGCGGCTCTCCCAGACAGCCTTCCTTCATATGCCCTGGCATGGGATGGGGGTGGGGCTCATGCGACTCTATGTTCTTTTCCTAGAAGAAAAGCCGTGTTTTCTCATTTAAATTGCAAATACTTGGAGAGCAGCAGGGATGGTGCCTTCTGTCCCGCCTGTCTCCTCCCAGCATCATTTCTGGGGTCTCACCTCCAGGCAGAGAGTTGACTGGCCATTGACAAAAGGGTGACGTCAGCATCTGTCCCTTGAACAGCCCATCCCATCTCCTGGGACAGTGTCGTCTAGGTAATTGCCCCCCACACACACACACAGACATGCACACAGGATGGAAACGGTGAGCAGTCGGTGCGTGTGGTGAGTGAAGGATCCTGGGTAACGTTCAGTGAGTGGCGTGTCTCAGGAGAGAAAGGAAGTGCCGTGGGTGCCACAGACACAAGGCTTGCCGTGTAAACTGTCCGTCAGAATGAAACTTTCATCAAAATTTTAGTGTTCCCTCCACAAGCTGCCTTGCTTTATTTTGTCCGTGTTTCCCAGGATACATGTGACTATAAATCTAACTTAAGAGACTCGAAAGCCATTGCAGTCCCAGCACGTGTGGATCTCAGTGACTCGGATGGCCCGGCCCGAGAAGGTCTGCGGTGCTGCTACAGCCCGAACGCCCTGCAGACAGAGCCCCAGGCTGGGCGCCCGCTGGCTCCCTTGTTCACTCACTGGCACAACAAACAAACCTTGTACAGGGCCAGGGACCCAGGGCACTGGGCCTGCCTGCAGGAGCCTGTGGTGGGGCAGACCAGTACTGATTGCAGGCTGGAGCACGGGGCTGCGGGGCTGCAGGCTCGGCCGGGACCCAGATCACATAACCGCCTCCCCTCACCGTCTCCCTGCCAGGTGCTGGAAAATAACGGGATGCCCATGGATGATGACCAGTACGCTCAGCTGACTGCAGCTGACTGCAACCATCGGATATAAGAAAGAAGGGATGAATTACCTGGATCTCGCAGCAGGATTTGAAGGTAGCTCATCGCTGCTGGCGCGTCTCCCCAGGTGGCGCCCCAGTCTCTCTGAGCCCTGAGAAGCGCCCCTGCAGCGGGACTGGGCGAGCGAGAGCCCAGGGCTTGGCGCGGAGCCTGCTCAGGCTGGAACAGACACTTGGTTTACTTTTATCTGACTGCGTTTTGGTCTTCTTGCTTTTTTAGTTAAGCTTAGTTGTGATGCAGAATTTTGCCTGACAGAGCCATCTACAAACTCAGAGCAAAGTGGTGTGTAAAATTCACTCCAAAGCCCTCTGAGCCTTACATCACACCCCATGTTCTTTAAGATTTTCCTCCTTAAAAAAAAAAAAAAACTGCTGGGCCCAGCCCATGTGGTTCAGTGGTGGGAACGTCAGCCCACATACTGAAGGGTCATGGGTTCAATTCCCGGTCACAGTCACGAACCTGGGTTGCAGGTTTGACCCCCAGTCGAGGCACGTATGGGAGGCAACAATCAATGAGTCTCTCTCACATCAGTGTTTCTCTGTCTCTCTCTTCCTCCCTCCCTTCCACTCTGTTTAAAAATCAATGAAAAAATACCCTCCGAATTAACCAAGAAACCAAAGCCGCAGGTTATCTGCAATGAATGGCACCTGGCGTGGCAGGGCACGCGGCCTTCTCTGCTGGCCTCCTGCCGCTGAGAACACAGGTTCTGTAAGACTCAGTGACGAGCTCAAGGCCCACCCCGCCCCCTCTCCCCTTCCCAAAGGGCTGTCAGGAAGTCCGTCCTGTACAGCGCAGTCAAGGCCGGAAGCCCGGTCCTCCCGTGTGCCCTGCCCCTCGCTCTGCTCCCCTGGCCGCGCCTGGCAGACACGGGAGGCGTGTGAGGCCTCCCCTCGGCCGCGTCCTCTGTCCCCTCCTCTCCATCTTGCTGACGCCGCTTCCTCCTGTGCGGGGCGGTGAGAGGGACAGACGAGCCGAGCCCCACGGAAAAGCTGTAGGAATCATGCAGATGCATCAGCGGGGCTCTCCTGTCCCGCTGCAAGTGCGCTGCAGGCTGCCCTGGCAGAGCCCGGAGCCGTGGGCATCTCGCAGCGTCTGGAGCTTGGTCGGGGCGGTGCCCTGGGGCTCCGGCAGAGTGGCTCTGGGCTCCTCACCAGGGAGACGCGGAGGCCCCCCTGCCCCCTGACCTCCGTCTGCCAGGCCCCAGGGACAGCGGTCCCCACGTGAGGTAAAGGGCGTGCCAGAAGCCATCGCATTTGGAATTGTGACGCGCTGACGGTGTATGTTTTGAAGGAAAAGGAACCACATTTATTTCAGGGAGTGTGTCCAGTGTGCCAGGTGCTTCCATTTCTCGGAGGGAATGGGAGCCAGGGGGGCGGTCACTGTCTGCGGTCCCCGCGCACGGAGTCCTGCACAGCGGGAACTTGATCATAGCTGCCGGCTGCTCCCGGCCCCGCCTGTTCTTTCCCTCACTCTCCTCCTCCTCCTCTTCCTCCTCCTCCATCAGTCCCAGTGCTGTCTGTCTCCCACGTGGTTGGTGGGATTGAGGTTCTGGCCAGAGGTCCGGGGGTGGGGGGACATGGCCAAGCAGCTCGGGAGGTGTTACCAGCCAGGCGCACTGAACCTGGGGGAGGCCCCTGCAGGCCCAGGCGGAGCGGGCAGAAGCCAGGTTCACCCTGGGTCACAGGATGCCGCGAGCTCTGGGCGCACTGCCTGTGTCCAGCCCGCA
>NW_005871980.1:110409-111800 GCF_000147115.1 Myotis lucifugus
GGTACATGGGCTGTCCAGGCCTCACTTAGGGATGATGGTGGGCACAGGCTTATATGGGGCCTCACTTGGGGATGATGATGGGGCACGGGCTATATGGGGCCTCACTTTGGGATGATGGGGGCACGGGCTATATGGGGCCTCACTTAGGGATGATGGAGGCACGGGCTATATGGGGCCTCACTTTGGGATGATGGGGGCACGGGCTATATGGGGCCTCACTTGGGGATGATGGGGGCACAGGTTTATATGGGGCCTCACTTGGGGATGATGGGGGCACAGGTTTATATGGGGCCTCACTTGGGGATGATGGGGGCACGGGCGTTCCTGGGCCGCCGCGGGGCTGGGAGGGCTCTGACGGCGCTCTGTTGCAGAACCTGTTCGCGGCCTTCTTCCGCATGGACACCAACAGGGACGGCATCGTCAGCATGCAGGACCTGCACAGGCTGCTGGAGCACCTGCTCTTCAACCTCAGAGACGACCAGTTCGAGCGCCTCGTGGCCCTCCTGGGCTTGAGGCTCAGCGTCACGCTGAATTTTCGGGAATTTCAAAATCTGTTTGAGGAGACACCACCCACAACAGATGACCCGCCTCAACGACTCATCAGGTAAGAAGGCGGCGCAGTTCGTGTCGGGCCCGTCTGCCGCCTTTGCCAACACCCGGCCCGCCTCTCCGCTGCCCACAGGGGTACACGGAACACAGCCGCCTCCCGAGGCACTGTTCTGTCCTCTTAGTCAAGTAAACCACCCAGAGTAGCGTTCAGTGCAGGAGGCCTGGACACGCAGGCGCAGCGTAGAAGACACACCCGATCGACCGCTCTCACTGTCACTCAGTCGCTCTGCGCGGGAACTGCATGCACTCGCATGGGTTTCTCTCTATAAATCGGGCTCAGCGGTGCCGACGGCTCTGGGAGTTGCAAGGACCCCTTCCAGCCCTTTCCCAGCCACGGCCACTCCCCAGGCCCCGTCCACCTGGCCGGCCTCGCGCAGCCAGGAGGCGGACCCAGGCTCCCTTCTCCCCTCGGTTTCCTCGATGAGAGCACAGACCCCAGGCGGTGACAGGCCTCCTGTCCTCCCTGGGCGTCACCGTCGGCTCCCACTGGGGCCCGCTGAATGTCATCACGAAGGAACGGAGTGGCCGTTCAGCCCTCCTTGAGCAGCCATTATAAGTATAATGTCAATATTTGAATGTTGTCCCTGTGGTAATAGGGAGGTGTGTTTTCTGCTACAACAATATGACACGGTGGCCCCAGGGCTCCAGACACGGTGCCCGGTAGGGAGCCCCTAAGCCCCTGTTACGGCACCGTGAGCCTTGCCCAGGCTGCAGGCAGCCCCGTGGCCGCACACGTCCGCCTCCAGGCATGTGCTGGGTGTTCGCTGCCACCCACAGAGCCT
>NW_005871980.1:114039-146664 GCF_000147115.1 Myotis lucifugus
AGGTCTGGCTCTGATGTCAGGATCCAGAGACCCAGCTATACGGAGAGGAAATGGGTAACTTCAGGAAAGGCTACGGAGGGACCTCTAGCTCTCTAGAGGAGGCAAGTATAGAAAATGGAGGAGGAGGAAGGACTGAGAAATCAGCAGGGGCCCCGGTGGGAGCACGGTCACGAAGAAAACCAAGGCCATGGCTAGAAGAGGCCTTGGGATGGGGGGCTGTTTGCATAGGCGCTGAGATGGGGAGGGGGGTCGGTGTGGATGCGCTGACCTCGCCGCCCAGGGTCTCCCCAAGAGCACTTTGGGGGAGTCCAGGTGAGGCCCCTGGTGCAGGTGGGTTAAGGAAGAGCCTCAGGTGAAGGCCGGGGAATGAGCATCATTGGGGACCATGAACCGGCAGCAGGTCCCGCCAGGCTGCCAGCGCCCCCGGCAGGAAGGGTGAGAGTGGTCAGCCGGGTGGCCTTGGAATTCTGTGTGAGTCCGGTGGGCAGTTGGGGGAGATGCAACGGAAAAGCAGGTGAGCGCACAGGCCTCGTGGTCCAGGCGTGTGGGGACCGTGCGAGGGGGCGGCCTCTCAGAGTACATGACCCTCGGGTAGAAGGAGAGAGAAGGCCAAGGGCTGCGGACCAGGAGAGGGAAAATCACGCCGACAAGGCCAGGCCGGGCACTGTTCCCGCCGAGGCCGCACGGAAAGCCAGCGTCACGAAGGCCAGGGGAGAGACGGGTAAAGTGTCACCCGCCACAGGAAAGTCAGCAAAGGCCCCGGACTGGGCAAGACAGAGGAGACGTGAGTTCCAGCCTGGAGCAGGGTCTCAGTAAAGAGAGGGGTGCCCGCCGCGGTTCCCCGTGAGCCCCGCAGGCTCTCACTCGGCCGTCTCAGCAGTGACAAGGGCGCAGGGAGAGCCCCTCGTCTCAGCGGGGCCTCAGCGCCTGCTGCAGAGAAAACGCGAGAATGTTCGCCTGCCGGACCGCGGAGGTTGTTTCCGTCATTCACCGAGGAAACGCTGCTTCGCCAAGACCTTCCCGTGTGACACAGCGACAGTAGCGCAGTGTGGGCTCCCGGGCACGATGGTCACCAGGAGCTCGGTGAGCGCTGGGAGCTGGTCCCCGTCGGCTCAGGAGAGAGGGCACGGATGTCCTGGAGGCACCGGAAGGAGCGGCGGGTGAGGGCAGTGTTACTGCTGAGTTTGTGGGTGCTCGTCGCGGGGACCTGCTGCTGCCCGCTGGAGTGTGTGCGGGCGGCGGGACGTGCCAGCAGCGCCCCGGGCCCAGGGCCACGCTGCAGCCCGTGTGTCCATGGGAGCGGAACTGCTATGTGGACGAGGCTTCTGAGCGCAGCGCCACCCGAAGGCCCCGTGCCTGCGAGTGTAGGTGCCAAGATCTCCCCCTGGGAGGAGTGACGCTGAAGGGGACCCCGAAGAGGTGGTTTCGGATACAAAGGAGCAAGGCTGGGCTGGAGGGAATGCCGAGGCCGGCCTGCCTGCGCCCTCCCCGCAGCTCCCACCTCCGAACCGCAGCCTCTGCAGCGGGAACGGCAGCCCAGCGCTGCGCTGCCAGCCCGGACGCTGCGGGCCAAGCTCCCCCACTGGCCGTGGGGTTCAATGTCGTCGTCACCGGGACCTGTGCTCCCGGCCCGCGTCCCAGGCAGAGGGTCACGGTCACAGCAGCGCTGTGGAGGGTCACAGACCTCCGTCCGTCCCCGCAGCCCCAGGCACTGCTGCGTGTTCTCACCTGGGAGCGGGGGGGGGGGGGGAAGAGGTTGCCATTCAGCCTGGTTTTCCTGGGCCCCTCATGGAGAAATCACGTGAGGGTCTCCATGGGCCTCAGCCGGGTCCCCTCTTGTCCCCGCAGGCAGGTGCCTGCAAGGAAGTGTGCGGCCCCGGTATGCGCACACGTGGCCGCAGGTCAGGGAACTGCCCGGGGCGGGGGGGTGGGGTGCAGGGAAAATGCTGCCGATGCAGACCTGGCCGTGGGGGAGCGCAGGTCCCCAACGGAGTGACAGGTGCCACTGCACCAGGCACCTCCCGGGAGAAGTCTGAGGGCGTGACAGGTCTCACACTCCCCTACCTGGTTTTGGGGAGTAAGAGAATCCAGGCACCCGCCTTCCTTCACCCTCAGCCTTCGCTGCGCCTCGCTGTGGCGTCGCCGAGGCTGGAGCACAGGCTTTTATTTATTTATTTATTATTTTTTAAATTGAATTCAGAGAGGAAAGGAGAGGGAGAGAGACAGAAACATCAACCCAGGCATGTGCCCTGCCTGGGAGTCAAACTGCGACCTCCTGCTTCACAGGTTGACGCTCAACCATGGAGCCACGCCCGTGGGGCCACAGGCTCTGTCCTTGGCTCGCGTCATCCTGGGAGCAGACCCACAGGCCCGGGTGACTTGCCACCTGCAGCCTCGCCTTTGCGCCTGAGCTGAGGCGGGCGTCCGAGGCGCTGCCCCATCGTCCCCCATCGTTGCCTCAGTCCGAACTGTCCCGCGACCTGTGACCCCAGAAGTAAAGTTTTCAGCCGTTTTCTCCCAAAGACACCGATGTTGTTTGTGTTTTCCCTGGGAGGATAAATGAGCCCCGTCTGCTTCGTGAGCTGCAGAAAAAGTTTAATCGCATTTATCTGAAAATAAACGAGGGCTTGTCACATTTACTAAGATTCCCTAACGTACAGCTGGGGAGATCAGACCGTCTTTTAAGAATTAAGTTAGACCAGGTGCGGACCAGGACTCTAACGGGGTCTCTGACACGGGGCAGGGGACTCCTTGGGAGATGGATGAGCCAGTCCATGTAAGCACAGCTACTCACTGATTTATTTCTCTTTTAAGACAAAAGCAGAAGGTCACAGATTCAGAACTAGCTTGCGAGCAGGCTCACCAGTACCTTGTCACCAAAGCAAAAAACAGGTGGACAGACTTGTCTAAGGTAAGAGCGCGATCGTTTCCTTGGAGGCAAGGAAACCTCTTTCAGGGTCTGAGATCCCTGGGTGACCGAGCCGCCAGATCCGGTCCCGAGACAGGGGACGGCCTTGCACCCCCGGCCACAGGGCCTTGTAGTCGAAATACTTTCAAACAGATGCCCACACGCAAGGCCAATCGCGGTGCAGAGCAGTCAGTGGTGGGAGTCACAGGGCCGGGAATGCCTGGCTTTGTCTCAGGTTTGGCGTGAACTAGAAACATCAGTGAGCGTGCGAGAGGCTGTCAGACTCCTTTCACACGGCGACGAACCTGCGCTTTAAGCGGCATTCCCTCCTGTGCTGCCCAGAGGGTGGACAGCCCTTAAGGTGAGCGCCCGCCTGTGTCCGGATGGGAAACAGTGTAACCACCACAGCGACCCCTGCAGGCCGCAGACCCAGTGCGCCGGGGCCCAGCTTCCCAGTGCCACACAAGGGCCTCACTTGGAAAGTGTCTTTAAACTGCGTGAGGGAAGTCTTTCCGAGTTATTTTGAACAATGTCCCCACTTTGTTTCATTTGGTCATTTTCTTCCTGTGTTTGCTGTGTCTTGGCCTGTGCCCAGGTGAGGGTCACTCTGTGAAGTCCTTCTGAGTTCCTCGGCTCCCTGTCCCCTCTCCCCGTTCCCTCTCCCTAGTCCTCTATCCCCTATCCCCTGACCCTGTCCCCTGACCCTGTCCCCAGTCCCCTGTCCCCTATCCTCATCCCCCATCCCTATCCCCACCCCCCGTCCCCTGTCCCTATCCCCTGACCCCGTCCCCTCTTAGGCGAGCCCATTGTGCCTCATGCAGCTCACAGGCCAGGAGGTGACGGCTGATGAGAAAGGCAGATCACAGAGCAGACAGGCACTGTGGGGAAGGGGACAGGCTGGTGGAGAGGGACTGGGGCTGCGGGCAGAGGTCCTTGTCCTGCTGGGCCTGCCGTCCCTCCTCCTTGAACCACTTCCACTGGCGCCCTCCTGGCCGGCTTGACCTCCTCCCTCTCTGTGGACCCCCCTCCTCGGCGGTGTGTCCACACTCAGGCCCCCAGCCCTCTGGCCCTGCTCACAGATCCCCAGCCATGTGGGGCAGGTGGGGCCCACGCTGTGCCGCCAGGCAACCCCCCTCTCTGCACTGGGCAGGCGGGGGTGTGGGAAGGAAGGGGACACAGGGTGACAGAGGAAGGGCGTCTGTGGAGGGAGGGCCAGGAAGCCGCCTTTGTCCGGAACAGAGCACAGCCACACGTGTCCCCTCTCTGGCCTGCAGGACTGAAGGACCCTGCCTGCGCTGTCCCTGCATGGGGCCCTGCCACTCCTTGGCTTACGTGGAGTAAGCTCTGGAGGAGTTGGTGCTGGGCTCTCACCTGCAGATGGGACGATTCACGCCGGGCCGTGCCGCCCGGGGCAGCAGGGGCGGATCACGCGTGGTCCCCCTGCTCTGGGCTTCTGGCCTGTGTAGGTCACAAAAGTGATCGAAGGCCTAGAGTCGGCCTCCCTCTGCTGCACGGCTGTTGGGGTCTCAGCTAGCAGGGCCCGATGCAGGACCCGGCATTGAGTCATCTTCACAGTCACCTGGCTGCCCAGCCTCGCTCCCGCCCCGGGCAGCACAGCCGAGTCCTCGGGAGACGCAGGAGCCGTCCCCGGGGGCAGCGTAATAGGCTCATTTCTAGTTAAGTGTTTGCAGGAAGTAAGTTCTTCGGTTTCTTCAGCAAACATTATTATGAGCTCACTACGCACTGTTGCAGGGTGTTAAAGCCACAGACAAAAAGACAGGGTTGTGCCTGCACAGACGTGGGGCGCAGCAGGGGCATTGGGGTTGTGCACACTGTGATTGGGGGAGCTTTCCTGCGATGGGGCTCCGGGAGGGAGAGGCCACCGAAAGGACCACAGGTGCTGGGCAGGGTGGGGATGCGGAGGCTGTGGGGACTGAACCAAGGCCAGGCCCGGGCGACTGCCTGCATGGAGGGCTGCAGACAGTTCAGCAGGGAGTGTCCAAGGCCTCGACCGGGCAGTTTCTAGGGCGAGGCAGGCCGGGGACAGGTCCCAGCAGGCCTCACGTGCTGTAAGCTTTTGTTGTTGTTAAATTGCCGTCAATTCACAGCATAAAGTGACATCTTAGCCATTGTTAAGCCACCCGTTTAGTGGTGGTAAGTGCACTCACATTGTTTTTAAAGGGGCTTGGAGATCATCCAGACCTAATTTCTTGAAGCTTAATTCTTTTTTAAGATGTGACTCTACAGTGGATACTATAATATATGTATATAATGAAACACATACACTGAGTGGCCAGATTATTATGACCACCTGACGTTTGTAGGCAAATTAGCTATAATTTCTCGCTGAAGTTGCTAGAGGGCCAGACCATTATAAATAGGGAAGCAGGTTGTTTACCACGACAGTAGAAGTGATTTTTTTCTGAAGACATGGGTAAATAACGTGATTTAACAGCCTTTGAACGTGGGATATATTTGAACGTGAGTGGCCAGATTCTTATGACCACCCATCAGTACTTCGTTGGGCCACCTTTTGCCTTCAATACTGCGGCGATTCTTCTTGGCATTGACTCCACGAGATGTTGAAAGGTGATGTGAGGAATCTGACACCATGCCTGATGAATAGCACTGTCCAGTTCTGTGAGATTTGATGGTTGTGGAACCAGCTGCCTGGTGGCTCTTTTAACTTCGTCCCACAAATGCTCAATTGGATTGAGATCTGGTGATTGTGGGGGCCACCTCAGCAAGGTAAAGTCTCCCTCATGTTCTTGAAACCACTCCTGCACAATACGAGCACTGTGCCATGGCGCATTGTCTTGTTGGAAGAAGCCATCTCCATTGGGATACGCCATCAACATGATAGGATGAACTTGATCAGCAACGATACCTAGGTATGTTGTGCTATTCAGACGTTGTTCCACACGAATTAAAGGGCCCAAATCATGCCAGGAAAACATCCCCCAAACCATAACACTGCCCCCACCAGCTTGAAGGGTTGTACTCATGCATGTGGGGTGCATGCTTTCATGCTGTTTCCGCCAAATTCTCACTCCGCCATCTGCATGATGCAACTGGAAACATGATTGATCGGGCCACATGACTTTTTTCCAATGCTCGACTGTCCAATCCTTGTGTTCCTGTACTAATTGGAGACGTTTTATCTTGGTAACTGCAGACAGCAAAGGTGTTCGAACAGGCCTTCGGCTTCCATATCCCATACAATGCAGTGTGGACAGACAAACGTCAGGTGGTTATAATAATCTGGCCACACTCAGTGTGTGTGTGTGTGTGTGTGTGTGTGTGTGTGTATCCATCCCACGTTCAAAGGCTGTTAAATCTCGTTGTTTACCCACGTCTTCAGAAAAAAAATCACTTCTACTGTCGTGGTAAACAACCTGCTTCCCTATTTATAATGGTCTGGCCCTCTAGCAACTTCAGAGCGAAATTATAGCTGATTTGCCTACAAACGTCAGGTGGTCATAATAATCTGGCCACTCAGTGTATAATATGTGCACATCTCTGTCTTCCAGTGTATATAGTAATCATGTATATGTGTTCTTAAATGCACTTAAGTCGTCACCATGTTCTGCAAATCACGTCCCCGTGTAACCAGCACCCGGATGGAGGAATAGAATGTTGCCAGGTCTCCCTCTCCCTGTGCAGGGCCGAGCAGCACGTGTTCTGGCTTTGTGGCCACGGCTCAGCCGCCCCGCGTGGCCCCGGCGCCCTCCACAGCTTGTGTCTGTCCCTCCAGCGCCTGTGGCAGTGTCTCCTGCAGCTCTAATTAGCATTTGTGGCGACTAATGAGACCGCGCAGCTTTCATCTTACCCGTCAGGCGGGCTCCTTCCTGTGAAACTCGTGCCTTTTTGCGGTTCTCACACCGGGCCGCCCGCCTCCTTCCCACCGGCCCGCTGGAGCCCTCGCTGTGGATGGGCGGCGAGTCATTCGTGGCGCCACGTGATGTGCGTGCCTGCTCTGTTTGTGCTCTGTCAGCACACTTTTAAGGGCTGTCTTTTTGAAATGATAGTTCTTTTTAACGTAGGGAGATGTCTGACGTTTCCCGGGAGGGCTTGTTGAAGGAGCCAGGACGACAGTCCGCCTTCTCTCCTAGGCGCTTAGCGTTTCACTCCCACGCTCAGGGCCTGCAGCCGGCACCCTGTCCCCTGCGTGTGGTGAGGCAGGGCTCCGGCTCCCTGCTTCCCCTCGGCCATCAGCCCTCCTAGCTCCGTTCTCCGTGAAGCCCACCCCGTCCTGCCTCAAGGCCCTGGCAGCGTGCTGTCCTCTTGGTCTGTTTGTCTGTCCTGGCACCAACACCGCACCCTCAGGGTCACCGTCACTCAGTCACACACCCTAGTCAGCGGGTAGGCCAGCCCCTCCCCTCGTCCTCGAGGGGTTCTGAGTCATTTGTCAGGTTCCACCAAGAGAACAGTACCCATTGGGGTGTTTGCCGAGAAATGACACTTTACTATTTGGACTCTTCAGTCCACGGTGAGTTGGAGGAGCTATTTCCACCTATTTTGGTATTTTCTAGACTCTCCCCATCAAGCTTTAGAGTAGACTTTTCTGTGTAGAAGTTTTGCAAGCATTTGTAAGATTTATTCCTGGGACTTCCCATTTTTGATGCTATTTGTAAATGTTATTTCTTAAAATTCATTTTCTGTCCGATACCTAAAACCATGAACGGTTTTGCCTCTTGATATGGAATCCAGATTTCTTGCTAAATTCTTTTAGTCTAAGACTTCATTTGTGGACTCTGTATCCCTGCACATACAATCAACTCCTCTGTGAACAATGATGGTGGTGTTTCCTCCGGTCCCAGCGTCATGCCTTTCGCTCCTCTTTCTTGCTAAACCGCACTGACCCGGGCAAGACGCGCCGGGGGCGGCACAGACGCCCTTGCCTCGTTCCCGATCCCGATCCCCATCCCGGGGACGCTCCCGTCCTCCACGGCTCAGTGCTTGCTGAGCGCGGGGAGGGCCCATGGCTGGTGGTCGGAAGCGGTGAAAGGCCGTGCTGAGTGCCAGGCGGTACCTGCTCTTCTGGTCTGTGGTCCCCTCAAGTCCCTGATGAGCCCCCAGGAACCCCTCAGGGACATTAACATGGCACCACACCAGCTGGCCGTGGCGGCGGGCATCCCGTGTCCCTCATTTCCCTCCACAGCCACTGTGCTGAGGTGTAACACAGGCAGCCTGGCCACAGCCTCCTCCCCAGGATCGGAGGGGGCGGGGGGAAGGGGGGAGAACTTTATTCTCATCGTTTAGAGCTCAGTTTGTCCGTCAGGAGAAGAGTCCCGTCACACCTGAGACCACGCGCTCCCCAAGGCCAGCCCCGCAGGCCCAGAACCCTGTCCTGTGTGCTCGGCACCTTCCGAGGGGCGTGATGCGGTGGCTGGGACTCGGGTGAAAGGTGGTCAAGCAGGTGGATGGGGAGGACAAGGGGTTAGGTTGTCCCAGAGATTGACAGCGGGAAGCCCTCTGCACCGCCACAAACACGCGTGCTGTGCTGCTAAACGCCCCCTCCTGATGTTGTAGAATTTTACAGAAACCGACCATGAGGGCGCCGGCATTCTTCGCCGACGGGACATAAAGAACGCGCTGTACGGCTTCGATGTTCCCCTCACGCCGCGAGAACTGGAGAAGCTGTGGATGCGGTGAGTGGCACTGCGCTGGCTCCCTCCTTCCGGCCGCCTGCGCATCAGCACCAACCGTCCATCTCTGCTGGGGGGCAAGGCGGGGGCCGTGTCTGTCCTGGGCCCTGGGCCCTGGCTCCTGTTCCCCGCAGCAGCCTGGTGAGCAGGTGGCCTCGGGGCACGCAGAACCAGGGGCAGCGCGGCCACCAGTCAGACGGGTTCGTGGCCCAGGAGCCGGGAGTCACTCCCCTGAGCCTCGGCTCTCCTGCGACTCAACAGCCACACAGTCTCCCCGTCGCTAGCGATGGAGGCCAGAGTTGGACAGCGGCTTCATAGACACGTGATTTGCTGGAAGAAAATAAGCTCTGACCATGTGGAGGGGTCCCAGGGCCTTGTCAGCTGGTTACATTTTTCAGAATGCGTCTGGCTGTAGCCGTGGCTGCGCTTGAACCCGGCCCCGTGGCGGCATCCCGGGCAGATGTCTGACACTCCGTTTCCACCTCCAGGTCCAGGTCCCTGTCTGAGCCCCGTCCCCACCGTATATGTGAGCGCCGCTGGCCTCCCCCCCCCCCCCCCAGAGCCATGTGCACCGCGCACGCCCTCTGGGGGGCAAGCTCGCGAAGCAGCTCAGGCCATTTCCTAGCCCCTCATCTTCTCCAGGTGGAAGGCCGAAGTGTCGGCCACGTTTGGAATTGGTGGGCTGTTCGTGTCTAATGTGGAAAAGCACCTTGAGGTTCTTACACGGTCCTTTCTCTTTAGATCAGTTCCGACAGGGCCGTGAGCCTCCGTCCGTTTTCTTTCTCAGGAGGTTAGATCGTGGGTCCCTCTGATGGCCAAGGGACTGGGGCACAGCGGGCACCTGCGTGGGCACCCACCCACCCTGACAGACAAGAAAGTCAGCTGGGTCAGTGGATGCATTCTCTTCATTGTTACTCAGTGAAGACTGAGGCACAGGGCGCGGCGGTCCCAGAGCCGGGTTCCGCGGTCCTTCAGCCTCTCGTCCCGGAAGCAGCAGAGGGAGGCTCGCTCTGCACAGGAGAGCGCCCGCACTTCCACGCACGCACCGCCGCCTCGGCCTGCGGAGAGTGACGCCGCGACCTGTTTAAACACAGGCTTGGTCCTCGTGACTCGGAGTTCCTGTAGGAAATCGCATCCGCAAATGCCATTTTTATTGATTAGATGAGGACCAAGATCTTGCTGTTAAAATAAATAAAGGCTTTTTTTTTCTTTAAAGAAAATGGGCAATTTGCCTTAACATATTTTATTGAAGTAATTCTTTTAGAATAATGTTGGGAGATAAAAACCCTCCATTATGTCTTTTTAAATGAATTATAACTCAGAGGAACTTCAGTAATAGAAAGTGACACAAAAGGCACGTAGCGTAATTCTTATCTTCCTTCCTCACCAGTCTCTCTCCTTGGCTGTGTGTCACCGGCATCGCTTCAAAGACCAGGCGGGGGTTTGACTCACGCGGCGTTCACTTGCTGAGTCCTAAGCGTGAACGTGCTTTTCGAGGCTTTTCTTGTAACCTTAGCGTAGTTCCTTCACACGCGGTGCCGGGAACACGCTGCCGAGTGAACGGAGGGCTGGTTTCCCTCCTGCGGTCACAGCGTGTTGCCATCCGTCAGCATGGCCGGCGAGCAGGTTCGGTTGCTGTCTGTTGGGGTGGCCGGGACCACCATGTATGGGGTGAGCCTGCTGTGGGACGAGCAGTGGTTTCAAACTCCCACGTGCCTGCGAGTGGCCTGAGGACCTTGGTAAATGCAGGCTCAGAGCAGGGGCGGCCCGAGGCCCGAGGTCCTGGTCACTGGCCCCGGGCGAGCCGGTGCTGCTGGCCTGCGGAGCGCTGCGTGCGAGGGGCCGGGCACCCTGGCGCACCGTCAGAGCTGGGCACTGACCACGTTTGCTCGTCTCTGCAGCTATGACACCAAGGGGCGGGGGCACATCACGTACCCGGAGTTCCTGCACCAGCTGGGGATCACGTACTCGGCGGACGTGCACCGGCCCTACGCGGAGGACCACTCCAACTTCATGGGCCACTTCATGAAGCCGCCGCCGCCAGAGCCACCACGGAAGGAGCGCCCAGCGCAGTGCCCAGAACAGCCCCCAGAGCAGCACCCTGCGCAGCAGCCGGGCACGGACACGGACAAGCCAGCCAGGTGAGTCAGGGCGTGTCCCGGGCCAGGAGCTGCCATCTGAGCCGCCCACACCCGTGGCGGACGTTCTGAGATGCGGCCTCCGGGGCTGGCGAAGTGACAAGGCTGCCCTGTGTGCTCGCTGCCGGATGCTAGACACCGGCGCTGTCACAGCCCGCAGAGTGCCAGCCGTGCGCTGCCCGCCGCTCGGGGACTGTCCCTCTCAGGCATTTACTGTATGTGGCCCGGCCCTTCCCGGACAACTAGGATGCAGGCGCATGAAGACACGCCTGTCTCAGCCAATGCCTGACACCGAATTGGTGCCCGGCGAATATCTGTTGAATGAACGAGTGAGTGAGTGCAGACATGGTCTCGGACTCAGTACTTCCATTTTAAGGACTTTATACCAGAGAAATAATGCAGACGAGGCCCTCGGGTTAGCAGCGGGCAGGGATGGCTGGCCGGAGTTCCCACGGCTGGTCCCAGTGAGTGCGCGGGCCCAAAGGCTACGAAACAGCTGCCGCCACGAAGCCTGGGCAGCATGTGTGACCGAGGGCTGATGGGAAATCACAGGGACAGCACGTCTGTGTGACTGCAGCGATGCCAAGCACACGGGCCTGGCCGGGAGGCCCAGGAGGTGCACGCAGAGGGTCCCGCGAAGTCGTGTTTGGATCGTGGGACTGGGAGGATTACCTTCAAAGGGGAAAACCAGTTACCAACGTCGTACCTTGGAAGTGTTCGGCATGGGAGCGAGCTTGGCCATGTTGGAGTGGCCACAGAGCTGGGGGGCAGGTTTTCCTGGCCCATCTCCGTCCTGGTCCCCCATCAGAACTGCCAGGCCTGGGCTCTGCTTCCCGCCCCCTGCTGCCCGGGACTGTGCCGCCTGTCTCCTGCTGTCACTCCAGCTCTGTCCCCGCCCCTCTGAGAGCCCGTGAGTGAGTGCATGACTTGTTGCTGAAGAACCCCCAAAGGAAACGAGGCCCAGCAGCACAGAAATGAGGGGCCAGGGCCATGGGGGTTAAGGGGAAAGCAGTGTGCCACCCTGAGTGAGATGTAAAGAGGATGGAGTTTGAAAAATAAGGAAAAAAATGCATAAGATTGGTGTAAATCACACATGCCCTCGCACTAATGAAAAAGTGGATTTATCTTTATCAGACAGGGCTGGCCTCCTTACCCACCCCTCCCCCTGTCATGTGTGAGCAACGAGGTGGGAGGGAGCGCCCAGCTTCTCCCCTGCGGCCACTCCTCCCTGTGTCCTCCAACTGGGAGCTGGTGGAGCGGGGGTGGGGGGCGGAGGGATTCCTGACCGCCCAGCCAGCCCTCACGCCCCTGTCCTCTGCGGGGTCAGCCTCGCCTGCTGGACCAGCCTGATTTCATTAAGCCGCCGCCACCTCTGGTTTCTCAAAGGCGTCGGTTGCAACACTGTCAGGCGGCCGCTTCTGAATTCCGGGGCAGCGGGGCCTCCGGGTCACCCTTGAGGTTCTGTGTTTCCAGGACTTTCCCCCTCGTTTCTACTGAAACTCTGAGGAGATTGACAGACGGGCGTCGTGCTCAATTCACGTGACCAAAATGGTGTCTTTGCCTCTTACACCTACGGGAATGGGTTTTGTTTGAAGTGCCCTGAACACATTTTTTTCACTTAGAAAAATCCTCTTTTAAACTCGTGTGTGTTTTCCATGTCTTGCTGCTTTTTTTTTTTTTTTGCCTGAGTCTGAGCTGAAGACTTGGAATCAGTGCCGCCCTCGGGGCCCGGCCACCTCCTTATGCCCAGTCCCAGAACGCAGAGCCTGCGGCCGGCTCAGCCGCCTCAGAGGCTGGGAGTGGGGGGAGGGGGGGGGGCGGTGGCCGTCCCACTGGCCATGACAGTGGCCCCCGGGCTTCCGTGTCACTGTCCAGACCAGGAACCGGACGGGAACCCAGAGCAGCAACGGTCGCCCCGAGTGTGGCTCACACGCTTCCGTGCGCCGTGCGGCGAGCTCTGTGCTCTGGGCCTCACGCTGTGGACAAGCACGCTGCTCAGTGCGGCGGGAAGGGCTTGGGAGAGACCTGGGGGCCGAGGTGCGCAATCCTTACCTGCCCACACTCTCTTAGTCCCGTACAGTCCTTTTGTTCAGAGAACTTTCCTGAGAAGCAGAATCAGCACGTTTAGAACTTGAGCACGTTCTGCAGGAAAACCAGCCTCTGGCGCAGTGGTTCTCAGCCTTCTGGCCCTTTAAATACCGTTCCTCATGTGGTGACCCAACCATAACATTATTTTCGTTGCTACTTCATAACTGTCATGTTGCTACTGTGATGAATCGTCATGTAAATAATCTGATGTGCAGGATGGTCTTAGGCGACCCCTGTGAAAGGGTCGTTCGACCGCCAAAGGGGTCGCGACCCACAGGTTGAGAACCGCTGCTCTAGCGGGAGCTTGCCCGCCGCCCCAGGGCCCTGTCTCATCCCCATCTGTCCAGTGGGGTGACCGGGACCCCTCCCTCGCAGGGCTGTTGGGAGGAACAAGAGGGAGGGGCTCACAGCGAGGCCCGGGCCTGCCAGTTGCTGCGCACAGATGGTGCAGTTTCTTAACAACAAAGTGTCTGATTAAAAACAAGGGTCCCTGGGCCTTCCCTCTGCCGACTCTGACTGGCCCTCCCCTCCCTGCTGCCCCTTCAGGGCAGCTGCTACTGGCTGTCCCTGGCCCCCAGCCTACTGGGCCCAGGTAGCTGCACGCCAACTCCTTCAGCTCAGTGTTGCTCCTCGGCCACCTTCCCAGTGACGCCTACCCACACCCTCTCCCACGGGGGCCACTCCCAGTCCTGCTCACAGCTCTCTCCTGACCCACTAACCCCTGTGCAGGGCGGGCACGGATGCCTTCTGTACCATCTGCCCTGCCCGCTGGGATGTAACTTGTGGGGGCCACTTGGAGTCACTGGATGTACCCCGGTGCCCACAGCAGTTTCTGGCAGTAGGTGCCCAGGGAGCCTTCAGGGGGAGTAGCGCATGTGTATAAGAACCACTCTTCATTCGTGGCCCCACTCTTACAGTCCTAATCTAGTAACAAGACAAGACTGGGACTCCTCTGACGCAGTTTTGCTGGTGATGGTGATGTGATAAGCACGCAGACTTACACATTTTTTGCAGAATACCTCTCAACGTAAATGTCGCACCAAGGCTGCAAAACAGCTTCAGAGTCGGTTCTTTTTTTTTTTTTTTAATAGATTTTTATTGATTTCAGAGAGAAAAGGAGGGAGAGAGAGATAGAAACATCCATGATGAGAAAGAATCATTGATCGGCTGCCTCCTACACGCCCCCTACTGAGGATCAAGCCCGCAATGTTCCCCAACTGGGAATCGAACCTGCCCGGGCCGCCGCTCTGTCCCGAGCCAAACTGGCTGGGCCAGAGTGAGTCCTTAATGAATCACCTGATCATCACGAGGATGATGGTGAAACCCTCGCCTTAGGAGGTGTCCGGCTTTCCTGTGGGTGTCTGACCTGCATCCTCTTTCAGGGAGAAGCTGAAGGACCGCAGTGAAGACATCAGGAAGGCGCTGACCAAGCTGGACACGTGCGGCAGCGGCTCGGTGTCCCTGTGCCAGCTGCAGAGGGCGCTGCGGGACAGCGGCTGTCCCCTGAAGGAGGCGGAGCTGGCCGCGCTCCTGGGCAGGTTTGCTCTCACTGGCTGGCCCTTCCCGAGAAACCAGTCTGTGCGTGGCTTTCATTTCTCCTCTGTCCAAGCAGACTCTTGACATGGAAATGACCCCCACATCTCCCTCTGGCCGGGCTGCATTCTAATGGGCTCGAGTCACCCCGAAGCAAAAAGGAAAAGCAGCTTAGATACGTAGCGTTTCCTGATGTGTCTCAGCACATCGCACCCTGTTTTAACTCCGTTTTTATTTTACCCACATTCTGCCTGCGCTTCGGCCGGCGCCAGGTAGCTCTACGGGCCACTGTCCTCGTGTCCCTCCCCAGGGCCAGCTCCCAACGCTTAAGTGACATCTCTTGGTACTTAACTTCGCGTTTCTGAGTGACGGGTTGTACAGCTACTTCTTGACTTTGTACCGTTAGGCTGTGTCTATTGACTTCCCAGCAGGAAGATGAGGATTTAACTCTTTTTCACCCGTCACCTGCCACGAGCCACCTCTCCCACAGCCTCCACCCCACCCCCACGGAAATACACGCAAACCAGTCCCCACGGGTGTTACTTTTCCCATCCGCTGCTTCTCGGTTTGGGGGGGGGGGCAGTATCCGGGGTTTATTGTGACGAGCTGATCACGTTTCCTTTTTAATGGAGCATCTTGTTTTTCCTGGAGTTAATCTTATTTTTTCTGTTTCTTTAGTTTCCATTTGGTTATTATCAGTAATTGAACTCCTACCTCACCCCACTTATGAAATCTCTTTCTTTTCGTGGTTGCTCTGTAGTTTGCAATATGCACGAACAAGTAGCCTAAGTCCAGTTTCAGCTAACACGATGCCAGCTCATGGGTGGGCAGGTGCCTTATAACGGAGACTTCCAGATCCTTCCTCCTGTCCCTCGTGGCCCTGCTGTCCTTCACCTTCACGCCTATCCACAAGCTGTGACCCCCAGTGCATTGTTACTACTTTGAAAAATCATTGTCGGGTCAACTGAGAGTTAGAAAAGTAAGAGACGTTGTTTTACCTTCGTTTACTCCTTCCCTGGTGCTCTTCCTTTCTCTATAGGGATCTGAGTTTCTGACTTACATGACGTTCCTCTCTCCGAAGGATCTCCGTTAGCATTTCTCGAAGGGCGGGGCAGCTGGTGATGAGTCCTGAGGTGTTTGTTTGTTTGTTTGTTTGTTTTTTAAATATATTTTTATTGATTTCAGAGAGGAAGGGAGAGGGAGAGAGAGATAGAAACAATAATGATGAGAGAGAATCATTGATTGGCTGCCTCCTGCACGCCCCCTTCTGGGGATCAAGCCTGCAAGCCAGGCATGTGCCCTTGACCAGAATCAAACCTGGGACCCTTCAGTCTGCAGGCCGAGGCTCTATCCACTGAGCCAAACCAGCTAGGGCAGTCCTGAGGTTTTGTTTGCCTGAGATAGTTGTCGTTTTCCTTCATTTCTAGAGGATAATGCCACTGGATATAGAATTCTAGGTTGCTGGTTTTTTTCTTTCAGCACTTTAATTCTGTCAGTTCACTCTTTCCTTGCATGATTTCTGATGAGAAGTACCATGTAATTCTTACTTTTGTTCCTCTGTAGATAAGGTTTTCCCTCCCTTTGGCTTCTTTCAAGATTTTCTCTTTTTTGCAGTTTAAACATGGCATGCCTAGGTGTTGATTTTTTGGTATTTATCCTTCTTGGTGCTCTCTGAACTTTCTGGATCTGTGCTTTGTGTCTGTCATTAATTTTTTAAAATTCTTGGCCATCATTACTTTAGATGTTCTTTCTGCTCCTTTCTCTTTTTCTCTCCTCCTCGTATTCTAATTATATGGATGTTGCACCTTTTGAAATTGCCCCACAGTTTCATATTCTGTTCGGTTTATTTTAATTTGTTTTTCCCTTCGAATTTCCATTTGGGAAGTTTTTATTAACATACTGTTAAGCTCAGTGATTTTTATCCTCAACCATGTCCGATTGACTGATGAGCCAATCAGAGGCGTTCTTCATTTCTGTTGCCCTGCTTTTTATTTCCAGTATTTCCTTTTTTAAAAAAATATATGTTTATTGATTTCAGAGAGGAAGGAAGAGGGAGAGAGAAATAGAAACATCCATGATGAGAGAGAATCATTGATCAGCTGCCTCCTGCCCACCCCACACTGGGGATTAAGCCCACAACCCGGGCATGTGCCCTGACTGGGAATTGAACCCATGACCTGCTGGTTCACAGATTGATGCTCAACCGCTGAGCCACGCCAGCTGGGCTCCAACATTTCCTTTTGATGCTTTCTTAGCGTTTCCACCTCTCTGTTCACATTATGCATTTGTTCTTGGGTGTTGTCTGCCTTTTCCATTAGAGCCCTTTATATATTAATCATAGTTAATTTAAGTGTCCTGTCTGGTAATTCCAAAATATGTGTCATGTCTGAATCTGGTTCTCATGCGTTTAGTGTGAGGTTTTATGTTGATCCGGGTAGGAATTGGGCTGTGCTTAATGTTGCTATAGCTGTCCATTTCCTCCAGCATCCTTGTTTTTGTCCCTTACATTTTTGGGGGTTTCCCTAGGAACTCCTCCTCAAATAGAGTCTATGTTTTATAGTTCTTCCCATTGAAACCCACTCTTATTAAATTTGCTTCATGTTTATACTCTGATCTTATTGATAGGTTGTTTGTTTCCTGAAGTTTTTAATTTCCTTTTTGTCTTTCTTGCATTATTTGCCTTTATGTTACCTTGTCAAATATAGACAATTGCAGACTTAGTAAAGAGAGACTTTATTTGAAAAGACTATTGCACTAGGGCGGGGGGACTGTGGTTATGGGGAAGGAAGGCTATTGCACTAGGGCGGGGGGACTGTGGTTATGGGGAAGGAAGGCTATTGCACTAGGGAGGGGGGACTGTGGTTATGGGGAAGGAAGGCTATTGCACTAGGAATGGGAGGACTGTGGTTATGGGGAAGGAAGGCTATTGCACTAGGGAGGGGGGACTGTGGT
The DNA here is from genome assembly GCF_000147115.1 of Myotis lucifugus. Classification (NCBI taxonomy): domain Eukaryota; kingdom Metazoa; phylum Chordata; class Mammalia; order Chiroptera; family Vespertilionidae; genus Myotis; species Myotis lucifugus. Next base: position 131,307 of record NW_005871980.1, read on the forward strand.
TATGGGGAAGGAAGGCTATTGCACTAGGGAGGGGGGACTGTGGTTATGGGGAAGGAAGGCTATTGCACTAGGGAGGCGGGACTGTGGTTATGGGGAAGGAAGGCTATTGCACTAGGGAGGAGGGACTGGTTATGGGAAAGGAAGGCTATTGCACTAGGGAGGGGGGGTCTGTGGTTATGGGGAAGGAAGGCTGTTGCACTAGGGGACTGCCCTGACCAGGAAATCTGCAAGCATCTCCCAGTTTAGGCAGAAAGGGGCCTTTATGGGGAAGAATAAAGGCAGGCCTGAGTGTGGGGTAAGGAGCCGAGGGGACTGTGACCACACTGCGGCAGGGAATGTCTGTCCTGTGGTCAGGTGTCCCGAGGGGCCTTGCGGAGGGGCCGTTCCCCACCCGATGCTGCAGGGAAGCTTAGTTAAGTTTGGTCAGTCAATTTGTCCAGATCGGCCAGTGAGTAAGTAAAAGAAGTTCAGGTCTCTAAGACGCGGCATTGGGAGGGCTGCGCCCACCTCGTCATGGGCAAACCGAGGAGTCTTTTCTAGGTCAGGTGGGAAACGCTGGTTCTTTGCCGTAAGCCATGTCCAAGGACGTCGGGGGAGGGTGACTCTGTAACCGTCACTGGTTTCCAGGAGCCCAGGCTCAGCCAAGCTCCATGTTGTCCAGCTCCAGCTCCCCAGCGTCCGCCCCACTTCCTGTCCCCGGCTCTTCCCTGTGCTCCATCCCAGCGCCGGGCCCCGCCCCCGTCCTCCGTCTGCTGCCCAAGAGCCTCCCTGTCTGCCCCCACCATGCTCCTGGGTGGGACCCCCATTCCCCGCTTTTCACCTCTCTTTTCTTAATTACATCCTTATTTTGCTGGAGTACTTCCTGGCGTAATTTCCTAAGAAAGGGTGGACAGGAAGTAAATGCTCTGAGTTCTTGTTTGTCTGAAAATTTTTAAATTCTTTTTCACACAGATTGATAACTTGAGCATAAAATCCTAGGGAGAAAAAATTCTTTTCCCTTAAAATTTTGAAGACATTGCTCCATTGTGTTCAAGTTGTGAGGAGTCCCATGCGTGTGTGTGTGTGTGTGAGAGAGAGAGAGAGAGAGAGAGAGAGAGAGAGAGAGAGGGAACCGATTCATCCTCAAATGCCTGTGTGCTCTCTTCTTCCTGAGATAGGGTCTCCTCTCACTAAATCTGTTTCCAGCTGAACAAGAATTCATATGCATTCAGTGAATAAATCATGGAAAAATAGCATGCGATAAATAATTAACTAAATGAGTGAGAGTCTTCTAAAGCATGGTGAGTCTTGGTGCATTTATACACGACAACAAAAGGACTGGGATTTTTGTGGTCCACCTTTCAGGGGGGCGATCCCTTCCTCAGGGATTGAAACCTTAATGAGGCCCATCGCTCGACTGCTTGTTTCTTCTCAAAGACCTCTGATGAGACACAGCTCCGTTATTTGTAATTATATGTAGATTATTTTTTTCTAGATCCAAAATAGATTTTTCTGAATAATACCAAGAAGATTAGCACATGCATTTGATTTTATTACTAAATTTTAATACCAAGTTGGCAGTTACCCTGCGGATGAAATAGAGCTGATTACCCTATCCCTGTGTCTCCGGCGTGAGCCAGCGCCGTGGGCCGGGCCGGCCGGCTGCTCTGCAGCTGTGGGGCGGAGGCACGGCTCTGGCTCCTGCTCCTCAGAGCAGGTCTCCGAGTCTCTGGGGGCTTCTCCCTCCCCGGGAGCTTCTCCCTCCGCTTGCCAGGAATCCGGGCTCCTCCTCTTTGACACACTCCTTCCTGCTGAAAGAAAGTTTAGGTGTTAACGTGCCAGGAATGCCCAGAGAACTTAAGTGAGAGAACTGGGAGCTCTGGATGCAGTTAAACTTTATTTGCATCTTCAGTAAATTTGCGTTATGTTCTCATGGAACCTTAGATCCCCTCCCCGCCCCCCATGTATTCTTTCAGGGTTTAAAGGCACTTGGATGTTGGAGCAGAGGCAGGAGGGGCCTGTTTCTACGGGCATGTCCTGCTGACATGCTTACACAGATGGAATTGTTCTTTGAGAAACCACTAAGCTAAATAGGTTTTGTGAAATGTCCTTCAGCTTGGCAGCTCTGTTTCAGCCGTTCTTGTAAAGCAGCGGTTCTCAACCTGTGGGTCGCCTAAGACCATCGGAAAACACATATATAATTACATATTGTTTTTGTGGTTAATCACTATGCTTTAATTATGTTCAATTTGTGACAATGAAATTGGGGGTCACCACAACATGAGGAACTGTATTAAAGGGTCATGGCGTTAGGAAGGTGGAGAACCGCTGAATGATCGGGTATTTTACTCAGTCCCTCTCTTCCTTTTCGCTGTCCTCGCTGCATTTCTCTTCTTTTCAGATTCCCCAGCCGCTTCTCAGGGCGGGGTCTCATCAGCTAAGATCTCCAGGACCAACCCCTACCCTCCATCACCCTCCATGTGGCCCCGCCCCCACTCCACAGACCTGCCTCCCGACTACCCCGTAACACTGCTCTGCCAGCGCCAGCCCTGCCGAGGCACCTCCATTTGCCCCGTCAGGACCAGATTCCTTAGTGGGGCCTCTTGCAGCTCCGGTCAGGACCAGATTCCTTAGTGGGGCCTCTTGCAACTTCTCTCCAGACTGTGGCCTCACCAGCCAGCAGTGGCCCACACGCTCGCCTCTCCCAACCCTGACCCTGCTCCCGGATCTTGCAGGCTCTGTGTGTGCCCGTCTGCCGCCTGGCTAATTGGTATGCAGGTGTGCAGGCACCCACAGGCCGGGGAACGGCGCCTTAACATCATTCCTGTTCTCCACCCATTCTGTGCTCAGCTGGTGTGTGTTGAATGAATAAGTGATAGGGTTTTTAAATTAATATGTTTTTTTTTTCTTCCTTGGGGACCAGTTTGGGAATCAGCTGGCAAAACAATTCCATCAATTACCTTGACTTCTTGAGGGCCGTGGAGGACGGCAAACCATCCGGAGCTGAGCCGAAAGAGAGCGAGGCGGGCGTGCAGGTCAATTTTGCGAAACTGAGTCCGGAGGAGGTTCTGAAGAATGTCCAGAAAGTGGTGGCTGCCTCCGGTCCGGCTCTGGCCACGGTACGGCAGACAGAGCTCTCACTGTGGAAACCGACGCTCTGGGACTCGTGTCGATCATGAGAAAGGGCTGCAAGCCCTTCCCTCCTCCAGGACCCCTCCCGCCTCTCCACGCTCCCAGGGTGTCGGGCCTCCGAGGAGAGGCTCAGATCATATTGCTCAGTGAGCAGGTGTCTGTCCATACTTGCTCGATACAGAGCTCCCATGCCCTGGCCGGTGGCTCAGTGGGTTGGAGCATCGTCCCGTAACCAAAAGGTCACAGGTTCAATCCCTGGTCCGGGCACATACCTAGGTTGCAGGTTTGATCCCCAGTCAGGGCACGTACGGGAGGCAACTGATGGATGTTTCTCTCTCTCTCTCTTCTCTCTCTCTGTCTGTCTCTCTCTCTCTCTCTCTCTTCTCTCTCTCTGTCTGTCTCTCACTCTCTCTCTCTCAAAAATCAATGAACGTATCCTCACAGCACTGGGCCTGTGGAGGGGGTGGCGCAGGCGGCTTGCAGAGGTCGGCCAGGGTGGGGCTGTGGCTCAGACTCAGAGTGAAGACTGCCAGAAGTCGGAGAGGGTTTAGGAGGGCCACCGAGTACCCTGACACTAGGCTGGCATCTGTGTGGCACCTAGAGCATGCCAAGACCTGGGGACTGGGTCAGGGTCCTCGGAAAGCAGGGCTTGGGCCTTGTTCCCGGGGTGGTCACGGTCCCCTGAACTGGCCCACAGTCTCCCCTGCAGCAGCAACAGCAGAAAGAGAGAATGCTGGCTGCGGAGGGCAGGCTGCGGTCTGAGCCGGGCGTGCAAAGCTGCGTGTGATGCTGGCCACGTCTCACGTGCAGACTCGCCGACCCCCTCAGAACCCAGGCCGGCCCGCTCCATGCCCAGCTCTGCAGAGCGAGCCTGCGGCGGGTGGGGAGAGGGGCAGAGGTGGGCCGCCAGCCAGCTTGCAAGCAGTCTGGAATGCCTGCACCTTGGCCTTGATCTTGGACAGCCAGCATTTGTGCATGGAGGAGTTCTCTATGAGGATTTTACACTCGGCCTTTATTTCACTGATTATCTGAAGCTCAGTGGGAGCATGACGCGGGCCACCTAGAAAACCCACCGCAACCCTTCAGGGCCAGAGCTCGCACCAGGGCCACCCTGTCCGGGGTCTGCACACGTGTGCACGGGAACCAGGATGTTTCTCAAACTGAGGCCCATGGAACCTTTGGGAGGAACCCTGGCTGTCACCTCTGGGAAACACTCCTCAGGCCATGAGGTTTGAAGCTGGAGGGTGGGAGTCCCTGGCCTAGAGAGTGGCAGGTGGGCTGCAGAGGGGCAGCAGGAGAGGAAGGAATGACGGCGTCGAAGGACAGCCGTCTGCATACTGGACATGTGCACGCATTTCCTCACATCGCTGCAGGCGTGTGTCAGCTGCATCTTGTTTCTGAAATGACATAGCAACCCCTTATAGCTGTGTCGAGCGTCATGGATTCCCAAGCCCTTCTCCTCATCTGATTCTTCCCCGCATCCTGTGGTCGGGCAGCTGGGCCGACGGGAACCACGCAGACCAGGGACGTGCAGGCCCCAGGCCGCCTCAGGTCCTCTGAGGCTCATTCCTCCACAGCTGCCGAGGCCCACCACGTCCCAGGACAGGGGCACGTCCGGGTGCCATGGCCAACTCAGAAGAGCATGAGGTGTGAAGCCCCTCTGTTTCTATGGAAGCAGCTAAGCTCAGAGAGGTTCAGGGCTCCTGGGGGGCAGCAGAGCAAAGGCTCAGAGTCTGCTTCCTGGCCTGCGGCCACAGGGTTACCCCCACACACAGCGCCTCGTCCTCCCGCAGGCTGGGTGCAGACCTGGAGCTGGAGCACTAAGGTTAACAGCGCACACGGCACAGCCCTGGGCCCTGCCAAGGTGGCTCTGGGGGAGGAGTAACAGCACGGGAATTTGGTTTGGGGTCTGCACGCACATTGAAGTCTGACTTCAAAAAAAAAAAAAAGATCTTAACCTACCGCTTGATCCAGACTTCCTAGTGCAGGAGAAGTGAATGATTTTGTTTCGACAGATGGAAAAAAAATGTGCTTTCTTTTTATAGCACATGTTTGCACTTTTCCAGGGTGCCTGCTGGGCCACTGGGCTGGCACTGTCTCCCGCCCCCCGCAGCGTGGGCCCCGGGCAGTGGGGTCCTCCCGGAGGTGAGGGCACGGGCTCGGGCTGACCGAGGGGAAAGGACAGCAGCTCCTGGCACCAGCCTCAGGCTGGGGGTGACGGAGGGACCCCACCTCCTGGTGCTGGTGACATGAGACTCCTTTCTGAGATCTGCCCGCCCGGCACAGTGGGGTTGGCCTGAGCCTCCTGTTCCTGGTGGTTTACTCTCCGAGCAGCCGGAGGGAATGAGGGAGAGACCTTGGGCCAGTTGTGGGGGCCAGGTTCCCTTCGCCTCTTCCAATTCGTGTCCCAGAGGAGTGAAGACGGCGCGCCCCCAGCGAGGCTGGCACGGCGCACGCATCTGCCAGCACCTGCTGAGCGAGGCAGTGTTCAGACGGGCACGCACGTGGCTTCATTCGCGTTGCGCAGGAGCAGCACTAAGGAAAACACCTCTGGAATATTCACTGAACGTAGCACCTGCCCGTCTTTTTCTCTCGCAGGCGTTTTCTGCCGTGGACAGAGAGGACACGGGGTTCCTGAAGGCTTCGGACTTTGGACAAGTGCTGAAGGATTTCTGTTACAAGCTGACAGATAACCAGTTCCATTACTTCCTGAGGAAACTGCGACTTCACCTGACGCCCTGCATCGGCTGGAAGTACTTCCTGCAGAGCTTCGGCGGCTTCCTGGAAGAGGTGAGTGCCCGCGGCTCCTGGACCAGGGGCTGGAACGCACTTTTGCAGAACGAGTAACCGATTAGAAGCGCGTCCGGTAAGTCGGCAAGCACCTCGTGCGATTCGCTCGTTCTGAAGGAAGCGTTCGTGTAGAGTCTCTAGGAGAAGGTACATGTGTATCTTTTGCTTCATTGGAAAGTTACTATCTTATTTTCAGAGACGTCTGAGAGCTTGCTTTTGTCTGGTTGTTTGGAGTGCTCGGGATTCTTAGGTCCCTGAAGATGATCTGATGTCCGGAGAAGTGAGGCCCCGAGTGGCAGTGAAGGAACTGGGACCCACTCGGGAGGCATTTGTTGAGGACCCACTCTGTGCCAGGCCCTCCTAGGCCATGTATCAGGCAATCCTGGGGCAGAGGGAAATGTGGAGATAGCAGGCGTAAACAGATGTATATCAGCGGGCCCCAAGGGAAGTCAGGGAGGACTTCATGGAGGAGGGGGTGTGGCTGACCACGGGGCTCATATTTCTTCCTGAGGACTGCTGCTTTGGCTGCACAAGATGTATATTCTTAGGTGGTTTCTTGATTTGTAAACATAAATGGGCCATCATTAGAACGAATTCCAGTCTAGTTTTAACCAGCACAGATCTCTGTAGTCACCATTCTGTGCTCAGTGAGCCTGGACACGCGTGAAACATCCAAAAATAATGCAACAGGTTCAACCAGGGTCAACTGCCCCGGAGCTGGGTGTGCAGGTCATTTCCAACGGTGCGCTTCATACACTGACACCTAAGTTCATAAATCCTCGCTCACTTGTCAGGATAAATTCTTGAAAATGAGCTTCCCGGGGCAGATAGCGCGAAGGTGTTTAAGGTTTGAGGTTCATGAGGGTAATAACAGCAGCCAGCCCTGTCAGTGCCTTCAGATGCCACTGTGAGCACTGCTGGGAGCAGCCCGCCTCGTAGCCGGGGCGCTGGGCACAGAGGCGCGGGAGCCTCCACAGTCACCCCGTGGGGGAGCAGGGGGCAGGAGGGTGGGGGAGCCCAAGGAGTCTGGCCCCGGCTCCAGGCCCCGAACGCTGTGCCCGCTCCTCTGGGCCTTGTGATTTTTTTCATCTTTTTGACAAACATTTTTATTTGTATCAAAGTAATATGTGCCCGCGTGGAAATAAAATGGAGTTGTTGCAGAAGATTTAAAGGCCGAGAGCACTCGATCAGCTACCCGCCTCCGTCCGCTCCCAGAGCTCGCTGGAGTTGGTGGTGTTTCTCCAGCTGTGGACCTGCTTGTCTCCGGGCATTTGCCTCCCTCCCGCGCCTGAAAGCATGGCTCTGGGCGTTGCTCCCCGCTCGCTGAGATGAGAGAGGACTGGCTTCCCTGTCCCGGCTCCCGGCCCTCCTCCAGGGCTCCCTGGGGAGGTCTCCTCTGTAGCTGCCTGTCACTCACCCTGATGTCATTGACATTTCCCGTGTCATTGGTTTTTCCCTCCAATGTGGGTCTGTTTGATGTATACCTTCCCACTGTGTGGATTCACTCCTTCCATCCACCGGTGCTCCTGCGGGCCCACTGTGTGCCAGGCTCGCGCCGCGTGCTGGGTCAGCAGGAAGCACGCTGACACGCCCCTGCCCACCGGGAGCTTGTATTCCGCCAAGGGAGGAAGCGAAGCAATGAGATCCCAGTGTGTGCCGCGGAGAAGATGTAGCGGGGCAGGAGGAAGACGTGTGAGAGGCGACAGGAGCCGAGACCCAGGGGAGGGAGGGACCCAGTGGTTTCGAGGCTCAGAGCTGGCGCAGGAGGTGCCCGACGGGCGTGAGAAGAGTCGTGGTGTGGCAGCCAAGAGCGGGTGACGCGGGCAGGGAGGGGGCGGGCGGCCATGTCACTGTGTTCCCAGCAAAGACTGCCGGGCCTTGCCTCTGAGGCACACACAGAGGGAGCGGTGTGACCCGACTTACATTTTAGGAAGTCGCTGTGGGAGGTGGATGGAGAGGAGACTGTGGGTCAAGGCCACGGCAGGAGGCGGCCTCACCCCTGCGGTGGGGAAGCTGCTGGCGGTTAATTCCAGACACATCTGCAAAGTGGACAGACAGGCCTTGCTGCTGGCACATCTGTGCTGAGGGCGGGCAGGGGGGCGGGGGAGCATGTCAGGAGAGGCCCCAGGCAGGCAAGAGGAGAGGAAGGTGCAGGACCCAGTCCCTGGACTGTGGGCTCCCCGCTCTGTGCTCGAGTGGGGACAGTGCACCCGTGGGTGCGAGCCCAGGCCTCTACAGGCTCTGTGGGCAGCGCGGGCTTCTTGGGCAGCATGTGCCACGGTTGGGAGGCGAGCTCCCACCTCAGTGCGGCGCCTCCCTGGCCTCGGGTCCCCACCAGCATTTCTGAATCCTCTGGAATGACGGGACCATTTTGAAAGCTTCAAATATTGCCAGCCTGCGTCCCTGATGTGGGTTCTCACTGTCCTCCTTGCTCCGGGAGCTCTTCACTGCACTTTCCTGCCGGAGGCGTCAGGGCCACTGCAGGCGGAGCCGGTGGGCTGCATGGGGCTGGGACCAGGGAGGCAGGTGGCACTGTGGGGTGGGGGCGGGCACAGCCTCCGCCTGCCTTCCGGGTCTGTGCACAGTCGGGATCAGCCCCGGAAGTGGACTTGGCCTTGGGGTGGGGAGAGCTTTCGGAGAACCAGCGTGCATTTATCAGGGGGACAAGCTGAGCGAGGGGCTGGGCTGGAAGACGGCGTGAAGGTGCGGCGTGAGGCCTGGGTGTGGGCGGCCACGGCAGGTCAGATATGAGGGTCCTGTTGTCTGTCACCTGCTGCTGGGCTGGGGTGGGCGGGGCAGCAGAACGGCTGAGCCTCGTGGGCAGGGCCCCGGGCTGGCCTCCTGGGGTGGCCGGAGGGCAAGGATGCTGGGTCATCGTGCTGCCTTCTAAGGTCCAGTCCTGGCTGCTGTCCTCAGAGAGGGAAACAGTCACAAACGACAGGAAGTGCAGACGCATCGCCCTCCAGCTCATCAAGTGTGATGCTGCTCCTCCCCCGGGGGCACGCGGCAGCTGTTGAAAGGAGATTGCCCAGACGTGAGTCAGGCGGTGGTGCCTCTCCGAGTGGGGGCGGCTCAGAGCCGCGCTTCCCAGGCCTGGGGGAGAAGGCCCCGAGTGTGGATGCGGATGTGACACCGCCCAGGGTCCCTCCTCCTCCTGGGCACCTCGAGGTCTGCTCAGCAGCTTCAGATGCTCCTATGCCTCGTGGGCCTGTCCCACGTGACGGCCACGTGACACCCGAGCTCCCTTCGGAACAGGCGCCCGCTGTTTCCGCCCCGGGTGCCCGGCGTATCTGGCGTGTGGCTCTGCTGTGGCTTCTCCTCCTGCTCCACGGCTTTGGGAGGCACCACCGAGGCCCAGCAGCCATTCTCACAGCGGGGGTCCCGGGCCCCCCCAGGGCGGACCCGCCCCACAGGCTCCATCTGCGGGGCCACGTCCTTCTTAGCGCCGCTCTCGGGTTGGAAATCTAGGCCATCAGCCCACAGGCTGCGAGCTGCAGACGGAGGTGGAGCAAGGACTGTGCCTCCTGCCATGGGAGCCATCACGCCCCCTCATAAAAGAAGGGGGCGCGGCATTCAAACGGAAAGGCCACCTGGTTAACGAGTAAAAAGGAAGAAGAAGGGCCACGTGCTGGACGACGCACCGTCCCTCCGCCATCGGATTCTCACCACCCGGTGCAGTGTCCGTGCCTGTCCCCAAGGGCCTCTCCTCACTCCCGGGCGAGCGGGGTCCTGGGGCCGCGGGCAAGTGCAGAGGGCCGCCCCGTTTTTAGACAGCCCTTCCCGCTTAGCATTTCTTTCAAGCCTTAAAGTGCCATCGCAGTGTCTTGCACGAGGGTACCAGCGATGCTCAGAGTGGATAGAGGACGTGTGAGCGGCATGGCGGAGACCCACACGAAACCTTTTAACAGAACGTCCCCTCGTTCGGCACCGAGCAGCTGCTCAGTGGCTTTCCCGCCGCCGAGAGCCCAGGAGGCTCTTCCTACTGTGCGTGTCACGTGCGGCTTCGAAGTGCCTGTCGGACGTTAAACACCTGGAAGGTGGTGTTTCCAGGAGAGAATTTAAGGTTGTAGTTTCCGGCTGAAGAGGAGGCTGCAAAGCACAGCAACGAGTTTGTGATCTTCTGTGAGCACCACACTGAGGAGTCGCCAGCAGCGCGCCCTCGATTCGCCTTCCTGTTGGTGTGAAAGTCACGCTGTCCGTGTATGTGATGAAGGAGGAGGGGTTCTCTTCAGGAAGTGCCGTGAGATTCCTGGAGAGTCAGGAAGATGGTCAAGCCGTGTCGTCACTGCTACTTACTCTTGCTCCTGGTGGCGCAGTCCCCCCCGTAGACTTCCGGGGATTTTCAAATGTTTCCCCTAAATTCCACCCGCTTTCCACTTGCAAGGACACGTGTCCTGCCTGTTATCCTGGAGACCATTGGAGAGGGGACAGGTTGCAGGACCATGCGGGCCGGGCTCGGGGCTGCTGGGCCGCCGTGCGTCAGCGAAGGCAATGGCCTTCGACCACGGCCTCTCTGTGTCCCGTGGCAGCCCGAGGGCCAGGCCCACCTGATGCGCCCAGGACTCTCCTTCCCGGCCTTTGAGTTCACGAGCTGCTGCCCTACGGGTGCAGAGCGCAGGGACCTTGGCACAGACAGGTGCCTGTGTCCTCTCAGTGTCGGCGTCCATGAGGGTCCCAGTGCCACCCTGATGTTTGCACTAATACAGACGGGCAACTTGAAGCCACCCCTGGTGAGAAAGCAACAGAATGAGCAGGAGGTGGCACAACCCACTAAAGCCACCTGACTACCACTTACCGGATGTGAAGGCAAATCTGGGTCGGTTCCAGCTCCTCCGCCCCTGCATGCTGGGCCCACCTGCCCTGGAGCCACCTGCCCTGGGCCCACCTGCACCCTGGGCCCACCTGCCCTGGAGCCACCTCTGGAGAGGAGTGGGGTCCCCCCCCCCCAGGCTCCGTGGTGTGGACATTTGAGGCGGGCGCCTGCTGCTCTGAGCTGCCAGACGGGACTCTGCCGGGAGCAGCACGGGATCAGCCACCGGGGCTCGGCCCGCTTTCCACTCCTCCCGCAGAAACGTGCCGGGGCCCCCAGGCGGGCTGCCGCTGGCCCAGCCGAGGGCGGTCCGCTCCCCCTTCTCCACCGAGACCCCCTTTCAAGCAGCTGCTCCGGCAGCGGACGCGGTGACCAGGGTCCAGGGAGGTTCGGGAGAAAGCGCGTCCACACTGCTCTCAGCGGAGGAGAATCCATAGACCATCTGAGTCAGTGAGTTGTCTCACAGCTAAACGTCACGGGCCCGGCCGGGCGGGCTGTCCTGCCCTCCGTGTCCAGCGCGGCAGGCACTCGCCAGGCGCAGGAGCTGCTTCGAGGCGCCCTCGCCGGCGACCTCCCTCGGCATCCAGTTGGCGGCCTCTCGAGTCCTTCCCTGAGGGATGCTGTCTCCATGTCCTACCTCCGGGGGCTGTGGCCCCACAGGCCAGGCGGCCCCTCGTTCGGTCCCTCCAGAGCCAGCGGTCTAACTTCCAGCCCCACTTCGTTGCAGTTTTTGGATCAATGAAGCACCAGAGATGAGCTGCTCCCCTGAAGCTGCGAGGTCAGACCATATCGGGAGGCCAGGCGTCCACCCGAGGACCATCGTCCCAAATGGGGCACAGAGGATCCAGACGCAGCCGGGGAGCCCGGGAGGGGTCGCACACCGCGTGACCCGGGCGGCGAGCCGTGCTGCTCGGCTGCAGTTACCCCATTTGCCTGGAAGAATCTTACTGTCAGCAAATTGCAGGAGAGCGGGGGCCGGACGGGGGTCGGGCGGGGGAGGACCGGTCAGCACCCACGGTCCCCTGGTGGCGGTGACTGCGCCACAGGAACGGCGGTCACAGGAATGGCGGCGACCACTGGTGCATAAACGAGAAAGTGCCACCTCTTGGTGCTCCCGAGGCCGAATCTGAAGGGTCACGCTGAGCGATTAGGAGGAAGGAGCACGTGGCCCACCTGGTGCTGCGCCCGGCCAGGTGCTGCCAGCCCCGTCCCGCAGTCAGACCGGCATCCGCTGGCTGACGTGCTCGGCCCACGTGCTGTGGGCCCGGCGCGCCCCGAGAGCTTGGACAAAAGACTCAGCTGATTGTCCAGCAGCCGGAGGTGTGGGTGCTGCCGTTTCCCATGTTCTGCGGATGAGGGAACCGGAGTCCAGCAAGGTCGAGCGTCCATTCTGGCCCCACAGGCAGTGCTGCAGCCTCCTCCTCTGGCTATGTGCCCTGGGAGGTCAGATTCCTCCAGCCCCAGGCTCGGCCCTCAGCCCGGGGGACTGGCACTGGACGGACTGACCGTGGGAAGAGCTTGGGTGGCACCGAACAGCAACCACCAGGCGCTGGCATCCGTGGCTGCTGCTTCTCCATCCCACTCAGGGAGGGCGCCCTGCTGAGCAGTGGTGTGGTGTGATGTATGGTGCGGGGTTGACTTGGTGGAAGACTGGAACAGTTTCATAAATGGCTTCAGCCATGAGGTTACTGAGTCATTAAAGGGTCCAGGGGGCGCTTCACTGGTTCCCTCTCACTTCCCTGCATTTATGGCCATTTTGTGCCGGAAGGACTTGTGAGTTGGGTGTCTGCAGAGGGTCCAGCTGGACCCCTGTGAATGTCCAGCCGAGCCGTGCGGTGGGAGTGAGCGCGTAGCCAGAGGAGGCGGCGGAGGGGCCTCGCTCTGCAGGGTCCTGGCAGAGATGGCGCATCCGGCTCTCTGATGAGTTTGCCCTGAGTCTGGATGTGGCGGCGGTGGGGGGGAGGGGGGGGCGCACCCTGAGCGTCGGGAGCTGGGCATGCAGACACCCAGTGGGGAAAGCGCACACTGGGCCGTGGCTAGAGCAGGGCTGGGGGGAAAGGAGGCCGGGGTGGGTGGAGCAGATGGGAGAGGGCCTGGGAGGAGGCGCATGGGCAGAGCCCTGAGGGTGCCCCCCCCCCCCCCGCGCGCTGCTTGATGGGCCTCCGTGTGTCCACTCCTCCAGGGCAGGGCACCCCCGCCCCCGGGCCTGGGCAGCACCAGCACAGAGCAGGCCCTGGGTCAGCATTCCTGCTCCCGCATTCCTGGTTGTGGGAGGCTCTGGCATTCTGGGCGTGTAGGCGGCGGTAACGGGATAGAAGGGAAGGCGTGGCTTGAGGTCAGACTGTCCTGAGCTCCGTTATCAGCATCCAGGGGAGTAGCTTGGGGACCTGGGGCCAGGCCTGACCTCAAAGAGCCGGACCCACTTAAACTTCGTTGAGAAAACAGAGAACCACAGGCCCCTGGAAGGGTGACGGGAGGATGAGAGAGACTCACAGTGTCCCAGCCGGGCGCCTGGGGAAGGAGGAGCAGGCAGGACGCCGCTGGCCCTGGGTCTAGGGCCTGCCCTGGAGCTCAGTGGGCCGGGACCCGGTGGCCTGAGGGTGACTGAACTGTCGCCTTTTGAAGGGAGTTCGGGGGTCGTGGGATCCGCCGTCGCAGCCTGGGGAGAGTCCTTGCACGGAAGGTCCGGCAGCGCTGATGCCGCCAGGAACCCGGGGGGCTCCAGCCTCTGCAAACACCATCCGCGCTGGGCTCCTGCCGCCCACGCAGCCGGCACCCCCTGGGCGGGGCTGCGGGGTCAGTCTCCACCCGGACCAGGTCCGTTAGCCGTCCCCTCCCCCACGGGACTCCCGCTTCCTTTTCATCTGGACTTCGATGCTCTGTCTGGTTTGACAGGCGGTGTTGTTGCTGTTGTTATTTTTAGCATTCATTAATTCACTGTAAATAAGAGGAAGACACAGTACAATTAATTCTTTCGCTAATCAAAATATTTGATCAAATGAAGCAATTTTTCAATTCTTAGGAGTAATTGCACTGTTCTTACCGGGAGGCGGAGGGTCCTCTCCGAGCACCTCCAATCGAGTCACTGCCCCGGGGGAGCTCACTGCCTCCCTCCGTGAACCCCAGTTCCATCAGCTCCCTGTGCCCCATCACAGGTACAGGAATGCACCGACCCTACAAGCCACGTGTCTGACTACGGCTCCCGGGCAGGTGGCCACCACCGTGGACAGCACAGGGGGAAGGTGACATGTTCCCTTCATGCCGCCGTCAGGGAAAGCTGCCCCGATCCCGTCCGCTTTCCTTCCTCCTCCCTGTTACCCGCCAGTCACACCTCCTGACCTCCCCTTGGCCAAGCAGGGCAGAGGGGGGACCCCAGAGTCACAGGGCAGAGGGGGTCGCCAGGGTCACAGGACAGAGGGGGGACCCCAGAGTCACAGGGCAGAGGGGGGACCCCAGAGTCACAGGGCAGAGGGGGGGCCCCAGAGTCACAGGGCAGAGGGGGGCCCCAGGGTCACAGGGCAGAGGGGGGACCCCAGAGTCACAGGGCAGAGGGGGGACCCCAGAGTCACAGGGCAGAGGGGGGACCCCAGAGTCACAGGGCAGAGGGGGGACCCCAGAGTCACGGGACAGAGGGACCCAGAGTCACAGGGCGAGACGCCAGGGAGAACAGCAGAAAGGGGGCCTGAAGGCTGTGCACACAGGGAAACAAATGGATGTGCGTGTTTCCCTGGTTGGTCCGTCCCTGTCTGGGGAGAGGTGGCTCAGGAGATGATGGATTGTATCGGTCGGCAAGGACGTGCGCGGGCATAGCTGTTGACAGGAGAGTGGGCTCTGTTCTGGGGCCAGTCCCATGGCACAGAGTGACTGACACTCGGCTGGAGTCTGGCCCTCGCCGAGTTCCGCTCCGTGCGCCGGGCAGAGCGTGGAGGACGGTGCCCCTCCCTCCAGCCGTGCCCCGGCCAGGCGGGCTCTGGGCTGGTGTGCGGCGCTGAATGATGGCAGGTCTGGCCTGAGCTGCCAGGGGAAGGACGGGGGCTGGGACCCAGCACCTGCTGCAGGGCACTCCCCACTTGGCAGCCGCAGCCTGTGCCCTGGGAGAAGCCCTAGCTGAGTCCAAGGCAGGGCCAGAGGCATCTGGCTGTGGGCAGAGAAGCCCTGGAGCTGGGCGGGAGGGGTGGGCAGGCCCCCACCGGCTGCCTCCCTCTGACCCCCAACATTGGGGCAGCCACTGGCGAACTCACAGAATGACAGGATTCAGAACGACAAGTTCACACCGTAAAGCTATGACTTTCAAAAAATGTTACTTACTTTAGAGCAGCGGTCGCCAACCGGCAGTCCGTGGACCAGTGGTGGTCCCTGAGGTCTGCAAGGTTGGTGACCCGTTTGGAGAGAGGACGGGAGAGGGAGAGAGAGAAACATGGATCAGCTGCCTCCTGCACACGCCCTCCAGGGCATCAAGCCCACAACCCAGGCATGTGCCCTGACCTCTTTACTATAGGAGATGAGCGGTGCTTTAAAACCGAGGCGCGCTCCATGAAGGGAGGCGTGATTGGTCGGCGCTCGGCGCCTGGGCTCCGTCTGTGGGGACATTGTTTCTGTGTGTCTTTTCTTGTTTGGGAGATGCATTTCTTCTGGTTCTAGGAAAAG
>NW_005871981.1:0-26330 GCF_000147115.1 Myotis lucifugus
GGGCCGTAGTTTGAGGACCACTGCTATATGCTAACAACAAAATACTGGAAAAATAAACAAAACAATCCCATTTACAACTGCAACAAGCAGGATAAAATACCTAGGGAGAAATTTAACAAAGGAGGTGAAAGACCTGTACACTGAAAACTATAAGACATTGTTGAAAGACACTGAAGAAGACACAAAGAAATGGAAAAATATCCCATGTTCATGGATTGGAAGAATAAACACTGTTAAAAGTGACCATTACCTAAAGTAATATACAGATTTAACACAATCCCCATCAAAACCCCAATGTTATTTTTCACCAAATAATAACAAAAAAAATCCTCAGATCTATATGGAACCACAAAATACCCTAAAATAGCCAAAGCTACCTAGAGAAAAAAGGCAAAGCCTGATGTATCACACTGCGTGTCTTAAAATTATACTACAAAGCTAAAACAATCAGAAAAAGAGACATACAGACCAAAGGAACAGAGTTTAGAGCCCAGAAAGAAGCTAACACATACTAGTCTATGGGCAACTAATAGTTGACAAACGAGACAAAAGCACACAGCAGAGAAAAGAAAGTCTCTTCAATAAATGGTGCTGGGAAAACTGGAAAGCCACATCCAAAAGAATGAAACTAAACTGCTATTTGACACTATAAACAAAAGTTAGCTCAAAATGGACCAAGGACTTGAATCTAAGACCTGAACCAATAAAATACATAGAAGAAAACATAGGCACTAAACTTGTGGACTTTGGTCTCAGAGGGGCTTTTGTGAACTTGACCCTAAAGGCATGGGAAATGAAAGCAAAAATAAATGAATGTGTCTACTAGTACAACCATCAACAAAACAAAAAGGCAACCAACTGAATGGGGGAAGATATTTGCAAATGATACCTCTGAGGGGGAAGATATTTGCAAATGATACCTCTGATTAGGGCTGATACCAAAAATACATAAAGAACTCATACAAATCAACAACAACAACAAAAACCCACCAAACAATCCAATTAAGAAATAAGCTGAGGCTGAACAGACATTTCTCTAAAGAGGACATATAGATGGACAATAGAGATATAAAAAGATGCTCGGCATGACTAATCGTCAGGGAAATGACAATTAAAACCACAATGAAATATCATCTCACCTCTGTCAGAATGGATATCAGTAAATCAAATAAGTGCTGGCGAGAATGTGGAGAAACAGGAACCCTCTGGCATTACTGGTAGAAATGTAAATTG
Source organism: Myotis lucifugus (assembly GCF_000147115.1). Classification (NCBI taxonomy): domain Eukaryota; kingdom Metazoa; phylum Chordata; class Mammalia; order Chiroptera; family Vespertilionidae; genus Myotis; species Myotis lucifugus. The sequence goes on from NW_005871981.1 coordinate 1,234, forward strand.
CTGCAATCACTATGGAAAACAGTGTGGACTGGTTCCTCAAAATATTAAGAACAGAGCTACCACATGACCCAGCAATCCCTTTTCTGAGTATCTACCTAAAAAGTTGGAAAACATTTATCTGTAAAGATATGTGTATCCCTATGTTCACTGCACAAGACCCAAGATATGGAAACAACCTAAGTATCCTTTGACAGATGATTGGATAAAGAAGATGGGGTACATATATACAATGGAATACTACTCAATCATAAGAAAAGATGAAATACTCCCATTTGCAAGAACGTGAATGGATCTTCAGAATATTTATGCTAAGTGAAAATAAGACAAAGAAGAACACGAACGGTATGATTTCACTCGTATGTGGGATATAAGAAAAAACAAACAAACAAACCCCAAACTCTTAGAAACAGACAACAGAATGGTGATTATCAGAGGGGAAGTGGTAAGAAGGGAGAACAAAGAGGGAAAAAGGAGTAAAATATAGTGACAGAAGATTTGACTTGGGTGGTGAACACACAAAAGAGTATACAGATGTCGCCAAAGCTGGTTTGGCTCAGTGGATAGAGCGTCGGCCTGCGGACTCAAGGGTCCCGGGTTCGATTCCGGTCAAGGGCATGTACCTGGGTTGCGGGCACATCCCCAGTGGGGGGTGTGCAGGAGGCAGCTGATCGATGTTTCTCTCTCATCGATGTTTCTAACTCTCTATCTCTCTCCATTCCTCTCTGTAAAAAAAAAATCAATAAAATATATTTTAAAAAAAAAGAGTATACAGATGTCATAACTTGTATACCTGAAACTTATATAATGCTATTAATAACAAATTTATTGCTACCTCAACATACTTAATTTCAAAAATAAAACAAAAAGTGAATAATTTTTTGACTTTTTAAAAAAATATATTTTATTGATTTTTTACAGAGAGGAAGGGAGGGGGATAGAGAATTAGAAACATCAATGAGAAACATTGACCAGCTACTTCCTGCACACTCCCTACTGGGGATGTGCCCACAACCAAGGTACATGCCCTTGACTGGAATCGAACCTGGGACCCTTGAGTCCGCAGGCTGACGCTCTATCCACTGAGCCAAACTGGTTAGGGCAAAGTGAATAATTCTTATTACTGTATCACTTCTTTTTATAAGTTTCATATACCTCTAAAGAACTTAAAAATGGTTAATTCTCTCAAATACTTCTTCTATACACTTGTTTATACTATTAATTTTCACTATTGCTAAAGAAATTATTTGCTAAGTCAAAGGTTACTTTCAGCCTAGCAACTCTTAATAATTATCTCGCATTTGGAGTGGCCTCCAAATTAATGAGGACATCATTTAACTTGTACAAATATGTTTTTAAAAACCAGCCCCCCCCTTGCCGAAACCGGTTTGGCTCAGTGGATAGAGCATCAGCCTGTGGACTGAAGGGTCCCAGGTTCAATTCCGGTCAAGGGCATGTACCTGGGTTGCAGGCACATCCCCAGTGAGAGATGTGCAGGAGGCAGCTGATCGATGTTTCTCTCTCATCGATGTTTCTAGCTCTCTATCTCTCTCCCTTTCTCTCTGTAAAAAATCAATAAAATATATTTTTAAAAAAACCAGGGCCCCGGTTTTTAAGACTTATAGATCTATAGATAAAAAACAACCACACAAAAGCTAAAAAGAAAATCCAGTAACCCTAGTACCTTAGAAAAATAAAGGGGTAAATACAAATAAACAAATTAATTAAATAGTTTTACTTTTGTATGACCCCACTTTGAACTACAAAATACTTTTCCAATGCCTTTTGTACATACCAGGTTAAACCAAATAAAATTAAGATGCCTTTTATACATATCACATTCAACCACATGAAATTACCATACTTTTGTAGGTCAAAAAGGATTGAATGTCAGTAATTTCATTTTATTCAAAAATTACATTCAATAGGAGAAAAAATTACATATATATATATATATATATCCTAATATATAAAAAGCTTTCACTACCAAAACAAAAGGGCTGACGACCGAAAAGGCTGTGTGGGGTGACAAGCCCGGCAAGGGGGTTACTGAGGGCCAACCAAATGAATGAATAGAAGGCTGCGTGGGGCAACCAGGCTGGCAGGGGGGGTTAGGGAGGGATGACCAAATGACTGAACAGCGGGCTGCATGGGGTGACCAGGCTGGCGGGGGGAGGGGGGATCAGTTAGGGGTGACCAGGCCAGCAGAGGGAGGCAGTAAGAGATGATCAGGCTGGCCAGGAGGGCAGTTAGGGGTGAACAGGCTGGTGGGGGGGGGGGAGTTGGGGGAGACCAGGCCGGCAAAGGGGGCAGTTAGAGGCAATCAGGCAGGTGAGCAGTTAGGAGCCAGCGGTCCCGAATTGTGAGAGGGATGTCCAACTGCCAGTTTAGGCCCAGGGATCAGGCCTAAACCAGAAGTCAGACATTCCCAGAATGGAGAGGGTGCAGGCTGGGCTGAGGAGACCCCCAACCATACACAAATTTCTTGCACTGGGCCTCTAGTATCTATAATAATAAAAACATACTATGCTAATTAGACTGGATGTCCTTCCTGATGACCTTCTGGACAAAGCTGGGATGCAAGAGAAGCCTGAGTCAAGGGTGCCAGAGGGAAGCCGGTGCCGGCAGCCGGGGGAAGGAAGGCCTATCCTTGCACAAATTTTGTGCACCAGGCTTCTAGTCTACACTAATAATAGACAAACATGGTAATTGACCATACCTTCGCTACGATTCCCATTGGCTAATCAGGGCAATATGCAAATTAATTGTCAACAAAGATGACGGTTAATTTGCATACGTAGGTGCAAAGCTGGGAGGCGAAAGGGGAAGGACAGAAGAAGCCACCTGCTGCTGACAGTGATTGGAAACCCAGGCGGCCCCCAGGCCCATGATCGGAGAACCGGGCAGCCTCTGCCTGCCCCCCGGCCAGTGATCAGAGAAGCCGGGCAGGGCAGGGAAGAGGCGGACGCCAGCAGCCCCCTCTTCCCTGCCCCGCTTGGCTTCTCCGATCACTGATCACTGGAGATTGATGATCAGAGAAGACCCAGAAGCCGGGCTGTGTTGCTGCCCAGGGACCTGATATGGAACCGCGTGGGGAGCAGGAGGCAGCTCTTCACCTGGAAGCTTAAGCCCAAGGTGGGAGGTGCCATTTTCTGTACTGAAAGGCAGGGGGCTTGGCTAAGCACAAGGTCCACCATGTTTGCATATGGAGAGGGGGCGTGGCTCAGAGCAGGGCGGCGCTACGTCTGGAGAGAATGGTGCTGAGGCCAGGTGTTCACCTCAGAATGCAAGAGGCAGGAGAGGAGTGCAAGGTACAGGAGGTGCGGCTTCAGGCAAGTGAAGGAAAAGGGCAGGTCGCCCAGCCACGACACCGTTCCAAGCTTCCCGGCCCAGGTTTTCAAATGTAAATATTACTTCAGATGTTGTAGTTGCACGTAGTTTATTCCCTTCCCCTCATCTTGGCTGTTAAAGTCATGCCCAACCCCTGGGCAGCCAGGCCTCACGTTCATGGCACAACGAGGTTTGGTTCTGGGGTCACCCCTTAGATTTTAAGCGGCTGCTACACTTGGTCGATAGGAAGAGTGAGACTTTAGCCCTGAAAAGATGGAAGGCTTGGGGCAGACGGTTCCCTTGAGGGCTCAGCCTACTTTCGGGCCATAGGCACAGGGAACGTCCAGGGCAGCGCCCAGAGCAGGCATTCATCTGAGCTCGGACGAGGCCATTTTGCAGCCTCCCTGTCCTCTGTCCCAGGAGGTGGGGGCTGTGACTGCCTCAAGGCTGCTCCCTGGAAGCCATTCTCCCCTCAGCCTGTAGCTGTAAAACAGCGCACACGAAGAGAATCTTTTTTTGTGCCTCATGTTAAAAAAAAAAGGGTGTGTGATTCCTCACTGTGTTCATTTGTTTAAAAAAAATGCTCTTAAGACCCAGGCAGTGAGGCAGCCCAGCCCCAAAGAAAGTATATGCACAACATTGGTCACAGACAACAATATGGTGATGGCCAGAGAGAAGTGGGGGACAAGAGCTGGGTAGAAGGGGCAAAGGGGGGGAAATAGGGACATCCTATCCTATCTAATAAAAGAGAAACATGGTAATTAGCCGTAACTCCGCTACCCTTCCCATTGGCTAATCAGGGCAATATGAAAATTAACTGCCAGCCAAGATGGTGGCCAGCAGCCAGGCAGCTTGAAGTGAACAGGAGGCTTGCTTGCTTCAGTGACGGAGGAAGCCAACGTTCCCTGCCTGCCACTGCCGGCCTCTGAGCTTGCACTCTAAGAAACAATGTTACAAATATAGAAGCTAAACAAAACCCCAGAAACCTGCTTTCAGCCAGCCAGGATCTCATAACTGAAGTTGAAACAGTGTTTCGATTATAGAACCCAAACAAACCAGATACCTGCTTTCAGCAGCCGAGGCCTCAGAGCTGGGCCAGCTTTAGCTCTGAGGCCGCCTCGCTGCTGGAAACATCGATGCAATGTTGCGGTCCGGCTGGCTTTCAGTCCGGCTGGTTTCTGGGGTTTTGTTTAGCTTCTTATTTGCAACATAGTACATAGTTGCTTAGAGTTGCAGCTGAGAGGCCGGAAAGTTAGGTGGGGAACGTTGGAGTCCACAGTCACTGGAGCAAGCAAACATCCCTGCTCACTTCAGTGCATGGCTGTCGGCCGCCATCTTGGCTGACATTTAATTTGCATAAGGATACGCTGATTAGCCAATGGGAAGGGTAGCAGTCGTATGCTAATTACCATGTTTCTCTTTTATTAGTGTAGATACTGTTGTCTCCATCACAGTTATTTAAAGTGTTGTGGCAGCAATTTTATTCTAAATATAGGCATATTAAATTCAGAAAATGAATATAAACTCTACTAATATCTTTGATACAAATCTTATAAATGGATCTCATATTCCTTTTATATAAGTACCAGAAAAGGTCTTAATTTTTAAAAAATTTCTCTTTATCGTTGAAAGCATTACAAATGTCCTGTATGTGTTTTTTCCCCATTGACCCCCTCCACCCAGTACCCACCCCTCCCAGGCTTTTACCACCCTATTGTCTGTGTTCTTGGGTTATACATAAATGCATATAAGTTCCCCAGAGAATCTTCCCCTTCCATCCCTAACCTCCCCTTTCCCTCTGAAGTTTGTCAGCCTGTTGCATGTTTTTATGCCTCTTGATTGGTTTATTTTGTTCATTAGATTCCACAAATGCGTGAGATAATGTGACACTTATCTTTCTCTGACTGGCTTACTTAGATTAGCATAATACTCTCCAGGTTCATGCCCACTGTTGCAAATGGTGAGTTCTTTCTTATCTTACAGCTGTGTAGCATTCCAGTGTGTAAAGGTACCACAGCCTTTTTATCTGCTCATCTCGCTGATGGGCATTGGGGCTGTTTACAAATCTTAGCTAGTGCAAATTGCACTGCTATGAACATAGGGGTGGATATATTCTTTCTGACTGGTGTTTCTGAATTCTTAGGCGATGTTATTTTAAGACAAACAAGGCTAAAAGAGACTTCAATGTACATACCTTATTGGAATAGCTGGCTGCTTCCTCCACAAATTAGCTTCAAAGAGGAAGCCTTCCACAGCAATAAATAAAAATGGTGCAAATGTCACAATGTTCCCGCATCCTGGATGCTTTCTGCATAGTGAGGGACAAAAAGAAAAAGACACAAAAGACTGAGATAAAGGCCACTATGACCTGTTATATTGACAGTTCAGAGTAACAGGGAGATAGATTTCCATTACCCACTGTCCTCTCAGTTTTCATGTCCCATGGATCACATACATTTAGCAATATACCTCACAGAGAAGAACGTCAAGCCTTATTTCACTCTTCCAGGCCATCACGAAGGACCACTCTGATACACTCTTCCTGGAACTATGACACAACCTTCCTAGTAAACTATAGGAAGTTGGTCAGACAGATGTTCTTTTTGAGATCTTCACTTACGTAACCAAGAGGACTTCATTTAGGATCCTAGTCAGCCTATACATCTCATGCTCAGGTCTCCTAGAAACATTTATATATCCTCCTGACCAGCAATCTCCCAGACTACAGTCATCAAAGACTCATATCCAGGGACATTGCCTTCGCTCCTGTATAGGGGCAAAAACTGGTTCTTAAGGTGGGAGAAAGCTTTGTATTTTGTAAGTATAAAGTACAGATATATGTACAGTACATAAACCCATATACAGTGTGTCTGTGGGGGGATAACTAGGAAAAAAATGTCTAAAAGGGGGTTTTAGATGGGGGTGGGGAGAGTGGTAAGAAGCAATAATGAAAAGAATGAGGACACTGCTATAGTCTACTATTCTCCACAACCTTTAACACAAATATACTGAAGCATAGTAATTCCTCCTTTAGAAAACTGCTGTTTGGACTACTTGTTATTCTTAGACAGTCTCTTATTCTGTAGGTCAACTCTGTTATTTTTAGATAGTCCCTTGTTCTATACAAGAATTGTTTTAGTTTGAATAATAGAAAAAGATAAAAACTTAACTGTCTGACCTTGCAAGCTAGCCGTCTAACGTAATAGGTGAATACTGACAATGATTCCCATATTCTCATGCCAAGTGTTTGTTCATTATGTATCCAAAGTTACAAACTGTCTGCAAAAATAACCTACACAAAGCCCTTTGTAAAATCTGCAAAGCGATCAAAAGATATAAATAGAGAGAACTTCCTCTATGTTTGGGGGTTCAGAAGTTGACAGCGGTATTCTGCTCTGAACCTGCACGCAATAAAGATGACTCCTAACTAATTGACTCATTAAGGCGTCTTGTCTAGCTCGCTGATTTACGATACAACAGGATTAGGCACTCAGTGAACTGTTACAGTTAAGCCCCCCTTGTAAAATCTCTTAACCTATGAATGTCCCTCTCAGGTATGTTGGCAGTTACTGGGGAAATGGAACCAACTATGGTCGAGGGTAGTCTGGGAAATGGGGCAAGTTGGTATTAGTAGCTAGAGAAATGGGGCAGTGTTGATTAATGTACCCCAGGTAACTTTGTGTGTGTTTAGCCAACCGCTTTTGGGAATAAAAGGCTGGCATGGAACCAGGGTCGGTGCTGTCGTGGGGGAACACGCCTGTGGCAGCCGCTGGCCAGCTTTTCAATAAATCCTCACTTGCTGCTTAAGACCTAATTGGAGTTGGTGGTCTTACTCTCGCGAACTTTGGTCCATAACAGAATGTTCATGAAATTCAATCGAAGCTCTTCAGTGATCTAGAAGGGATGGGGAATCTTTCATGGTGACTTAGGGAAAAATGTACAAGAGAAGAATTCCTTCTGGAATCCCTCCTGAGGCATGTTAAAAGGAGTTACTCAAACCGTGTGTGTTATTCTTGAGCTTGTCCTCCATGAGGCACTGCTCAACCACTGGAGGAAGGTCAAAATGAGCAGCTAGCTGCCTTTGTTTTCCTGAAGCTTCCTGGTTGCCCATACTACCCATATCCCCACATTACAAAATTCAGCCTTCGTATCCCGCATCTTCACCTTCACCCAAGGCATTTACCCACAGGTACTGAGTAGAGGGGTGTAATTATATTACTACATATTAATATAATGCTATTAAAAAAAAAACTCCATCCTCTGTTAGTGGTTTTAGTATTGAATAGCAGTGCTGAGCATACAAATTCCAAAATACACCCATCAGGCATAAAAATAAATAGCTCCAAGCACAAGCCTTTCTTGTATGGAGCTATGCTGACATCTAAGGCAGAGCTGTTGCTACTCTTTAGGCTCCACTGCCTATGAAAACTACAGCTTTATATTCAATTCGGTGATTTCTTTTAGCACCTCTTACGTTCAAGGGACAGGGCGAAAGGCTGCAGGAATCCATAAATAACCATATAAGACATTTACCTCATTGAAGGAGCTAATTAAAGCCACTAGCCTCACTATGAGTTAGGGGAGAAGGAACCTGAGCTGTAGATAGTTCCTGGCACAGTCTTCACACTTAGGCTGCTCCTTAAAACCATGTGCACTGGGAGCCTCCCCTCCCAGTTTGGACTGGATTGGTCTGGGGTAAGTCCTGTACTTTTGTAAGCTTCCCACTTGATTCTCATGTGCAGCCAGAGCTGAGAACCCTAAGGTAGGTCTGGGGGAAAGGACAGGAGGGGTGAAGGTGTGTGTAAGATGCACAGGCAATCTTTATGTGCTGACACAGGGTTGAGAATTACTGCGCTCCAGTGGCTAAAAATACACAGTGACATGCAAGACTCAGCTGTCACTTACCCAGTGACATGGAAGTTGATTATCCTATCTACATCTAGTTTTCTTATCTTTCAAATGGGAACAGTATGAGTGCCTACTATCTCATTGGTTTTACTGCAGAGCAAATAAGCCAGTCCCTGAAAAGCACTTCCCACAGTGTCTGCCAAGCAGGGAAAAAGGCAGACTGGGACTCTAGGATGACCAAAATGTTGCATCTTGCATATGAGAAGGTCTTCAATTGAATATAGTAACCTTTTAAAATGTGTTTATATTGGCCGTTTTCTTCTCACCTATCAATCAAAAGGGACATGTTTTTAACCTTGTCATGAGGATGTAATGAAAAAAATATACATAAAGTGCCAAGCCCAAGACTTAGCCTGAGGGCTCAAGAAGCTTCCTGGCTTTCCCTCCCATTTCTCTTTACCAAAAGCCTAGGATTCAACTAAAGAACAATTAGGGAGTACTTACTGTGGGAAAAGTTAGGGGCTAGCTGCCAGGAAGCTCCCATGTGAATGACACCTGATCCCTGCCCCCTAGATGACAGGATGAGAGAGTATGAGATAGTAAGGACCCAGTGCCACAGAGGGATGACTAGAGGAAGGTGCCCCTACTCTCTGGGCAGTGTCTGGCCTTCACTCAAGCACCTGAATGAATGTGGGGATGCCTCACTTTAAGTAAACATGATCTGGATTTAGGACACCTCCAACAACAAATCCAATCAGCCCCCTGACAACTCTAATCTCCGTGCTCTATTTCCATAGCATTGTTAAACTTCCCTACTGCACTCACATGATTCCATTTTTTAAAAATGATCTTACAGAGCTTTTTAGGAACACACTGTTGTGTAGATATCAATGGAATTATTTACTTTAACTTAATTCATTTTAAAACTTCAGAGTAAAAACTTAAGAGCCTTTTCCCTAAATCACTTGTTTTGTTGAAATTCATTTTTGGGAATTATAGTCATAATTACAAGGAGTTTCTTTGACTTTGAATTCTCTTTTGCAAGAATCCAAATTTATTTTATTTCATTCTAACTTTTTATATAAAGTTTTTTTTAAATCCTCACTAGAGGATATGCTTTTATTGATTTTAGAGAGAGACATACACATGAGAGAGGAACATGCATTGGTTGCCTCTCATATGCACCCTTACTGGGGATCGAAACCACAACCTGGGTATGTATCTAACCAGGAATCGAACCCATGACCATTCAGTGCATGATGGAATGATGCTCCAACCAACCGAGCCATGTGGGCCAGGGCAAATTTTTATTTTTTAAAAAAGGCAACTTTGACGGAAATGTTAACGTAAAAAACCATTGAAACCTGTAAAGAATTTTTTGAGTTTTTTTGAGCCAAACTGTCGACATATGCCAGGAAGCAGAACCTCAACGAATTGAGATAGTGCTCCAGAGAATGGCAGGGTTACATGCATACTTATACATGAAATTCATTGGTGACAGATTTAAGGAGGTGGGATTAAGCGAAGCGGGGAAACCTATGTGATAGGATAAAAAGTAAAATGGACACATACTTAAGTGGGTGCAGGAACAATTAACATGATAAATGAAAGAATTTGCTGTATCTATCCTGGGCCCAGCACACCTGGCTGTGCCCTAGGGGCTTCAGATACAGGGAAATCACAAGTTACCCAGACATTTCAAGGGTATGTTATCATAGATGCAGAAAGACAGATAGGCTCAGTTACAGTAAAGGTTGACCTTATCTGTGAAGATATTGGCTTAGAACGTAACTGCCCACCATAACTGCTTTTAGTTAAGGTTTAATTTCAGACCATTCTCTGTGGTTACTTTAGGTCTCTGAGTCTGAAAAATTGTCATGCAGGCCTCTCCTGAGCTTGTCAGGTCAGCATGTGGCCCCTTTCGTCCACAGAAAGAATTGGGCATATATTTTATGCCTTTTGTTATCTCATAGTCTAGATTTAGGAAACTTTTCTATTTGATTCAATACCAGGCACTTGATTGGAATAAAATGGGGGAAAGAAAATGTTTCAGAGTGTTTTCCTCATGTAAAACACACAATACCTTGCCTACTCAGTTAGCTGCTGCATATTCCCTCATATTCCCTCAGTCATTCACATCTTCTCTTTACACTGCATTGTGGCCTGTATTTTATTTTAGTCTTTTTTTTTCTTTTTTTTTCTTTTTTTTTATTTTTCGCTAAAAGTATTACAAAGGGTATTACATAAGTGTCCTTTTTCCCCCCCACCCTTGACAAGCCCCTGCCCTCCCTTACCCCCCAGTGTCTTATGTCCATTAGTTATGGTTATATGGATGCATACAAGTCCTTCGGTTGATCTCTTACTCCCCTCCCTCCTGTCCCCCAACCCTCCCTGGCCTTCCCACTGCAGTCCGACAATCGGTTTGAGGCAGCTCTGCCACTGTATTTATTATTGTTCAAAAGTTTGTAATGGTCTTAATTATCCATGAAAGAGTGAGATCATGTGGTATTTTTCCTTCATTGACTGGCTTGTTTCACTTAGCATAATGCTCTCCAGTTCCATCCATGCTGTTGCAAATGGTAGGAGTTCCTTCTTTTTAACAGCAGCATAGTATTCCATCGTGTAGATGTACCACAGTTTTCTAATCCATTCATCTACTGATGGGCACTTAGGCTGTTTCCAGATCTTAGCTATGGTGAATTGTGCTGCTATGAACATCTGGGTGCATATATCCTTTCTGATTGGTGTTTCTGGTTTCTTGGGATATATTCCTAGAAGTGGGATCACAGGGTCAAATGGGAGTTCCATTTCCAATTTTTTGAGGAACCTCCATACTGCCTTCCATAGTGGCTGCACCAGTCTGCATTCCCACCAGCAGTGCACAAGTGTTCCTTTTTCTCCACATCCTCTCCAGCACTTGTCGTTTGTTGATTTGTTGATGATGGCCATTCTGACAGGTGTGAGATGGTACCTCATTGTTGTTTTGATTTGCATCTCTCGGATGATTAGTGACTTTGAGCATGTTTTCATATGTCTCTTGGCTTTCTGAATGTCCTCTTTTGAAAGGTGTCTATTTAGATCCTTTGCCCATTTTTTGATTGGATTGTTTATCTTCTTTTTGTTAAGTTGTATGAGTTCCCTATAAATTTTGGAGATTAAGCCCTTATCAGATATGACGTTGGCAAATATGTTTTCCCACGAGGTGGGTTTTCTTGTTGTTTTGTTGATGGTTTCTTTTGCTGTGCAGAAGCTTTTTATTTTGATGTAGTCCCATTTGTTCAGTTTCTCTTTAGTTTCAACTGCCCTAGGAGCTGTATCAGTGAAGAAATTGTTTTGGCATATGTCTGAGATTTTGTTGCCTTTGTATTCTTCTAGAATTTTTATGGTTTCCTGTCGTACATTTAAGTCCTTTATCCATTTTGAGTTTATTCTTGTGTATGGTGTAAGTTGGTGGTCTAGTTTCATTTTCTTGCATATATCTGTCCAATTTTCCCAACACCATTTATTGAAGAGAATATCTTGGCTCCATTGTATGTTCATGCCTCCTTTGTCAAAAATTAATTGAGCATATTGGTTCGGGCTAATTTCTGGACTCTCTATTCTATTCCACTGATCTATATGTCTGTTCTTGTGCCAGTACCAGGCAGTTTTGAGAACAGTGGCTTTGTAATACAGCTTGATATCTGGCATTGAGATCCCACCTACTTTGTTCTTTCTCAGGATCGTTGCAGCTATTCGGGGTCTTTTTTTATTCCAGATGAATTTTTGGAGAGTTCGTTCTAGATCTTTGAAGAAGGCCATTGGTATTTTAATGGGAAGTGCGTTGAATGTATAGATTGCTTTGGGTAGTATGGACATTTTAATGATGTTGATTCTACCAATCCAAGAACATGGTATGTTCTTCCATCTGTTTATGTCTTCCTCTATCTATTTTTTCAACGTCCTGTAGTTTTCTGAATAGAGGTCTTTAACCTCTTTAGTTAAGTTTATTCCTAGGTATCTTAATTTTTTTGGTGCGATGGTAAATGGGATTGTTTTTCTAATCTCTCTTTCTGAAAGTTCACTATTGGTGTATAGAAATGCCTCAGATTTCTTGGGGTTAATTTTGTATCCTGCTACATTGCCAAATTCATGTATTAAGTCTAGTAGCTTTTTGATGGAGTCTCTAGGGTTTTGTATGTATAATATCATGTCATCTGCAAATAAGGACAGTTTTACTTCCTCTTTTCCAATTTGGATGCCTTTTATTTCTTCTTCTTGCCTAATTGCAATGGCTAATACTTCCAGTACTATCTTGAACAGGAGTGGTGAGAGTGGGCATCCCTGTCTTGTTCCTGTTCTTAGGGGAAATGGTGTTAGTTTTTGTCCATTGAGTATGATGTTGGCTGTGGGCCTGTCATATATGGCTTTTATTATGTTGAGTTATGATCCTTCTATTCCCACCTTGCTGAGAGTTTTTATCAAGAAAGGGTGTTGGATTTTGTCAAATGCTTTTTCTGCATCAATTGATATGACCATGTGGTTTTTTTCTTTCAATTTGTTTATGTGATGTATCACATTTATTGATTTACGGATGTTGTACCATCCTTGCATCTCTGGGATAAATCCTACTTGGTCATGGTGTATGATCCCTCTGATGTACTGCTGGATCCGATTTGCTAAGATTTTGTTGAGGATTTTGGCATCTATGTTCATGAGGGATATTGGCCTGTAATTCTCTTTCATTGTGATGTCTTTACCTGGTTTTGGTATTAGGGTGATGCTGGCTTCATAGAATGAGCTTGGAAGCGTTCCTTCCTCTTGAATTTTTTGTAGTAGTCTGAGGAGGGTAGGTTTTAGTTGGTTTTGGTATTAGGGTGATGCTGGCTTCATAGAATGAGCTTGGAAGCGTTCCTTCCTCTTTCTGATGACTGCTTCAATTTCTTCCATAGTTATTGGCCTATTGAGGTTTTTAGATTCTTCCTGATTGAGTTTTGGAATGTTGTATTTTTCTAGGAATTTGCCCATTTCCTCCAGGTTGTCTAGTTTGTTGGAGTAGAGTTGCCCGTAGTATTGTTTAACAATCATTTGTATTTCTGTGGGGTCTGTTGTTATTTCGCCTCTATCATTTCTGATTTGGTTTATTTGGGACCTCTCTCTTTGCTTCTTGGTGAGCCTGGCTAGGGGTTTGTCAATCTTGTTTATCCTTTCAAAGAACCAGCTCTTGGTTTCATTGATTTTCTGTATTGTTTTTTTGGTCTCTATTTCATTGATTTCTGCTCTAATCTTTATTATCTCCTTCCTTCTGCTCACTCTGGGGTTTTCTTGTTGCTCTCTTTCTAATTCTTTGAGTTGTAGAGTTAGATGATTGACTACCATTTTTTCTTGTTTTTTGAGATAGGCCTGTAGAGCTATAAACTTTCCTCTCAGGACTGCTTTCATTGTGTCCCAGAGGTTTTGGATTGTTGTGTTTTCATTGTCATTAGTGTCCAGGATGTTTTTAATTTCTTCTTTGATGTCATCGGTAACCCAATCAATATTTAATAACATGCTATTCAGCTTCCAAGTGTTTGAGTATTTTGGGTTGTTTTTATTGTAGTTTATTTCTAACATTATGCCATCGTGGTCTGCGAAGAAGCTTTTTATGATTTCAATCTTTTTGAATTTGTGGAGACTTTGCTTGTGACCCAATATGTGGTCTATTTTTGAATATGTCCCATGAGCACCTGAGAGGAATGTATATTCTGCAGCTGTGGGGTGAAGTGTTCTGAAGATGTCAATTAAGTCCATCTGATCTAGTGAGTCATTTAGGATTGCTGTTTCTTTGCTGAGTTTTTGTCTAGCGGATTTATCCAGTGATGTCAGTGGTGTATTAAAGTCCCCTACTATGATTGTATTGTTGTCGATCTCTCCCCTGATATCTTCCAGAAGTTTTCTTATGTATGTGGGTGCTCCTGCATTGGGTGCATATATGTTTACCAGGGTTATATCTTCTTGTTGTATTGATCCCTTTAGTATTATGAAGTGGCCTTCCTTATCTCTGGTTATGGCCTTCACTTTGAGATGTATTTTGTCAGATATAAGTATTGCTACCCCAGCTTTCTTTTCCTTTCCATTTGCGTGAAAGATATTCCTCCATCCCTTCACTTTCAGTCTGTGTGAGTCCCTTCTAATGAGGTGGGTCTCTTGTAGACAGCAGATGTATGGGTCATGTTTTTTTATCCATTCAGCCACTCGATGTCTTTTGGTTGGAGCATTTAGTCCATTTACATTTAAAGTTATTATTGAAAGGTACTTGTTTGTAGCCATTTCTTTTTTTGTGTGTGTGTGGCTGTTTTCTTTCTGAGCTTGATATTTCTTCTTTTTACACCAGTCCCTTTAGCATTTCTTGCATGGCTGGCTTGGTGGTGATAAACTCCCTTAGCCCTTTTTTGTCTTGAAGCTTCTTATTTCCCCTTCAATTTTGAATGATAGCCTTGCTGGATAGAGTATTCTTGGATTCAGTCCTTTGCTTTGCATTACTTTGTAGATTTCCGTCCATTCTTTTCTGGCCTGATGTGTTTCTGTTGAGAAATCATTTGATAATCTAATGGGACATCCCTTGTATGTAACTTTCCGTCTCTCTCTTGCAGCCTGTAAGATTCTCTCTTTATCCTGAACATTTGCCATGGTAATTATGATGTGTCTTGGTGTGGGTCTTTTCGGGTTCACCTTGATTGGGACTCTCTGGGCTTGTGTGACTTTTTTCTTCCCCACCTCAGGGAAGTTTTCTGATATTATTTCCTCGAATAGGTTTTCTAATCCATGTTCATCTTTCTGTTGTTCTGGCACCCCTATTATTCGTATGTTGTTTCGTTTCATGTTGTCCCAAAGCTCCCTTAGGCTCTCCTCCTGTCTTTTAATTTTTTTCTCCATTTGCAGTACAGTTTGAGTGTGTTTTGCTTCCTTGTCTTCTAATTCACTAATTCGGTCCTCCGCTTCTCCCAGTCTACTGTTGATACTTTCAATGGTGTTTTTTATTGCAGCTATGTCGCTCTTCATTTCTTCTTGGGACTTACTTAAGTTGTTGATTTTTTCATCTGTTTCTTCTAGCTTCTTGCATAAGTAGTTGAGTTTTTCATCTGTTTCTTCTTGCTTCTTGAACATCCGGTGCATGTACTCTAGGAACCTTATTCTGAATTCTTTTTCCGTCATGTTGCATATCTCTGTCTCACTTAGCTGCTTTTCTGGCGAGTCCTCCTTTTCTTTCCTTTGGGGGTTTCTTTGTCTACCCATGTTTGATCTCACTGACATGACTAGTTGTTGAGTCGTTCAGTGGCTGGACCCTGGGTGGCAGTGGCTGCTCCCTGGGTGGCAGTGGCTCCTCGGGCTGTGGTTGCTCCTTGGGCGGTTGTGGTAGCAGCGGCTCCTCTGTTGATAGCAGGGCCTCTGGTGGGTGCTGTTCACAGCTGTGGTGGCTCTTCTGGCTGGTGGAGGGAGGCTTCACACACAGCAACTGTTCCCCAGGCAGAGCGTGTGGTGATCAGGAGGCCGCTGTTGCTTGAATCTGCTGCGTTGATTTAAAGGCACAAAATACAACACAACAAGGCACAACGTACCAGGCACTGAACACTATTGTATTTACGATATTACTAACCCCAAATAAAGGTGGCCACCCCAGCTAAGAGAGTTGGGAGATAAGGAGGAAAGAAGAGAAAAAGGTAGAAGAGAAAAAAGAAAGAAAGAAAAAAAGGAGTGCAAAAATGAAATTGGAAAAAGGGAGGGGAAAAAGAGGAGGAAAAAAGAAAAAAAAGAAAAAAAAGTAAGAGAGAAAAGAGAATGAAGTATAAAAGGGGAAGAGACTATTTATATGAGGAGAAAACTCCTATAGGTCGGCCACTAATACCAACAAATTACAGCAACAGATTCCTGGAGATGAATACAAACTACAAACAACCAATAATATCAAGCGACGCAAGGGGAAACAGAAGCACAGAAATAACCAGGGGGGGGCGAGAGGGAGGGGCAGGAAAATAAAAAGAATAAGCAGTCTAACCTCACAAACAATCCTAAAAAAAAAAAAACTCAATATACTCGTCAATCAAGCAAACAACAATAAAACAATGGAGAGAGAAAAGAAGAAGAAGAAGAGAAAAAAAAGAAAAAAAATGGATAGTGAAGGAAGATAAGGGAAAGGTGTATAAGGATTTAGAACAGGGGATTGGACGTAGGATATATAAGCAGGGTTAAATTTTGACAGGGGGTAAAAAGAGTAGGGAAAATCAAAAGCTGGAGTAGGGTAAGAGAAACAGGACAGCAAAAGGGAAAAAGTGGGGGAGATTGTTTAGCACAGAGGCAAATTGAGGTAGAGAAGAATGTTGCTAAAGGAACGATGAAAATGGAATGGAGAACATTAGTCCCAAAATAAAATAAAGACAAAATAAAATGACACTTTAAAGAGTAGTAAAATGGTAGCGGTAATAATACTAGTTAAAAATAAAAATGTAGTAGCTGAAAGGGCAAAATCAGGTGATGGAGAAAAAGAAAAAAGAAAAAAAGAAAAAAATGTTTTCTTAGTTAAAAGGAGAAAAAGTAATTTAAAAAAATAAAAATAAAAATGTGCAGTAATGCAGGTGCTTCAGATCTTCTACTCTTCTTATTGGCACGCCCGGAATTCAGGAGAATGTTGAATTTTCCTCTGTTACACTGTTCCTCCGTGGTGTAAGCCACAGTCCTGATTTTAAGGCTGGCCGTAAAATCCCCTTATTGCCTTATCTGTATTTACAGAAGAGTCAGTTCGTGGCTCTGCCTCTGGGTGGCAGTGTGTCTGGATTGACCTCGGAGGCTAAAAGTTCTCTCTGTCCAGAAGCTCTCTATTGTACCTGAACCAGCTCCGCCCAGAGTTGGTTCCCCAGGCGCCACTCCCAGCTCTGTTTCCCAGGCTCCCCAAAAACAATCTTCCCCTACAAGCTCTGCTAGTGACCCCAACTGGGCAATCACATGCACTGGGCCAACAATCAAACTCACAGAAGTAAGAGGAAATGTGCAAACAAGAGCCTGGGAAGCTGTTCGAACTCACAGGGTTCCACCCTCCAGAACTGCGCGGGGTGTCTGCACGGAATGTCTGTGCGCGCTCAAGCCCCTGGCGACAAGTAGCCGGCTATCAGGGAAACTCTGAGGCCGCCCTTTTGCATCCAGTCCAACTACGGGCTCATTTATAGTGTTACCTTCTGGCAGCAGCCCTGCGGGAGCCCTCCCCACTTGCGGGTCACGCTGGCCTCTATGGGCGCGGATTTTGGAAGGGGTAGATTTCCCCCTGCGCCCGCGCGCGCGTTCCTCGCTCCAACCTGAACTGCAAACCGCACCTTTGGGGTAAGTCTAACCTTTCCGTGGAGGGGTGCAGATCTCCTCTGGGCTCTTACAGTCGTGTTGCTTGCGAGTCATTGCCTCCGGGTTAGTAGCCGCCGGGTTAGTAGCCGATCTCTGGATGCCGGTAACAGCTACCTACGATGGCGCAGTCTCGCCGCTGCGCTGGCGCCCAGGGGGAGGTTTCAGCCTCAATCTCTAACCATCCGCATTTTTTAGGAGTTCTCTGTCTTTCCTGGCTGCAGCCTGTCTCTCAGCTGAACCTCCCCAGCTTGATCGGGCTGATTGTTACCCGTTTCAGCTGCTCGCCCCTATCTGCTCTGGGATAAAGCACCAACACGTCCGTCTAAGCCTCCGCCATTTTTTTTCTCCTGTATTTTATTTTAGATCCTCAATATAGGCATGAACATCAGAAAGAAAAAAACCTACATTTGTTTTCCAATTTGGGAAAAATGATTTAAAATGTTCGCTTCTCCCTGCAATTCACTTTAGCATTTCTATGTTTCTTCTTTCCATTTATTACAGCACCCAAGGGTTCCAAGGAAGCCATATAAAAAGCACAGTTCCTGCTCTATACAGATTTATGAGCTGTGATGTCCCAAGACGGAGTCACAAATTCTGAGAAGGCCAAAACTAGAAAGAACTTTAAAGACCATCCAGTCCAACCAGCTCTTATTTTATTGTAACATGAGAAGTCATGAGTTGCCCAAGCAAATCAGGAAAAAAGCTGCTATTCATCTGATGTACCATTCATTAAAGTCATAAATGTACCCCTCTCCTTACGAAAGCCCACTGCTGTATGCAAAAATCTCGATTTACAAAAGGGATAAATGAGTGACGATTTATTTACACATTATTCAAAGTATTCTAAATAGAAGCTTCCATAATGCATGAAAACATTCCATAAAGTTAGATTTATCCACAACTTCTCAGGAACAAACCCATAAAACAAGGCAGACCTGCACTGAAATAAAAGTTGTTAGAGGGGAGGGGAAGCCTGAATGTGCTTCAGGCTTTGCACGTGAATCTCCTTCAAATCCACTTGAGGCAGGTGGAGCCATCACATCCCCACCCCACTTTTACTGTTGAGCAAACAGACCAGGGAGATCAAGTAATTTAGCCGAGTGCTCATAACTAGTAAAGAAGACCTTCAGCTGCTAGCGTAACTGAGTTCACACAACCTTTCAGAAGATTAATTTAATGGCATATTCAACACAAATGTGACACTATTCTTCTCTGACCTTTATTTGGCTGGCCTGATTTTATCACATTTTTATATTTTAAAATCAATTTCCATTAGTTAAGTTGTATGAGTCCTTTAAATATTTTGAAAATTAACCCCTTACCATATATATGTGTGGCAAATATGTTCTCCCATGCAGTGAGCTCGCTTTTCATTTGTTGGTGATTTCTTTTGCTGTGCAGAAGCTTTCTATTTGATGTAGTCCCATTTGTTTATTTTCTCCTTTGTTCCCCTTGCCTAAGGCTTAGGAGATCTATCAGCAAACATGTTACAAGAGGTATCTAATATTTTGCTGCCTATGGTTTCTTGCAGAATTTTTATGGTTTCATGACTTACATTTAAGTCTTTTATCCATTTTGACTTCATTCTTGTGTATGGTGTAAGTTGGTGGCCTAGTTTCGTTTTTTTGCATGTATTTGTCCAATTTTTCCAACACCACTTATTGAAGAAACTGTCTTTACTCCATTATATGTTCTTGCCTCCTTTGTCAAATATTAATTGATCATAATGGCTTGGGTCAATTTCTGGGTTCTCTGTTCTGTTCCATTAATCTATATGCCCATTCTTGTGCCAGGACCAGGCTGTTTTGAGGCACAGTGGCTTGGTAGTATAACTTGATATCTGGTATTGTGATCCCTACCACTTTGTCCTTCTTTCTCAAGATTGCTGCAGCTATTCATGGTTCCATATAAATTTTGGAATATTTGTTCTAGATCAGTGAAATATGCCATTGGTATTTTAAAGGAATTGCATTAAATTCATAGACTGCTTACAAATAATCCAATTAAAAAATGGGCAAAGACCTAAATAGACACTTTTCCGAAGAGGACATACAGCTGGCTAAGAGACACATGAAAATATGCTCAGTCACTAATCAACAGAGAGATGCAAATTAAAACAACAATGAGGTAGCACCTCACACCTGTCAGAATAGCTATCATTAACAAATCAACAAAGGACAAGCGCTGGTGAAAATTTGGAGAAAGGGGAACCCTAGGACACTGCTGGTGGGAAAGCAGACTGGTGTAGCCACTGTGGAAAACAGTATGGAGTTTCCTCAAAAAATTAAAAATGGAACTGCCATTTGACCCAGTGATCCCACTTCTAGGAATATATCCCATGAAACCTGAAACACCAATCAGAAAGAATGTATGTACCCCTATGTTCAGAGCAGTACAATTTACAATAGCGAAGATCTGGAAACAGCCCAAATTAGATGAGTGGATAAAAAAAGCTGTGGTACATTTACACCATGGAATACTATGCAGCAGTAAGAAAGAAAGATTTCTTACCCTTTGGTATAGTATGGAGGGACCTGGAGAGTATTATACTAAGCCAAATAAGCCAGTCAGAGAAAGACAAGTATCACATGATCTCACTCATATGTGGAATGTAATGAACAAAATAAACTGATGAACAAAACAGATCCAGAGGCATAGAAGCATGGAACAAATTGACAAATCTCAGAGGGAAGGCAGGGTGATAGAGGGGATGGAGGGTGGGAAGAGATTAACCAAAGAACTTCTATGCATATCTGCATAACCCATGGACACAGACATAGTGCAGTGAAGGCCTGAGCCAGGGGTCAATGTGGAAAAAAGGGGGACATATGTAATACTTTCAACTATAAAGATAAATTTTAAAAAAAGAGAAAAGAACAGAAATCATTAAAAAAATGATTTCCAAAGTAATCTTCCTTTGAAATGTAACAGCTTACAGCAGGATACATTGCTATATCCCTCGCCACCTACTCTCAAGAAAGACAAATGGCTCTGGCCAGTGTGGCTCAGTTCGTTGGGCCTCCTCCTGTGCACCACAAAGCTGCCGGTCAGATTCGAGGTCAAGGCCCATACCCAGGTTTTGGGCTGGACCCCCGGTGGGGAGCATGCAGGAGGCAGCTGATCGATGTTGCACTTTCATATCGATGTTCCTCTCTCTCTTCCTCTCTCTCTAAAAATCAATAAGCTATTCTTTTTTTAAGTACTTTATCCTTTAAAAAGAAGAGTGACAAATGACAGATCTTTATCAACATTGTCTACATAACAAAATTTCAAGCTCAGTAACTGCAAAAATTAACCCCACACAGAATTTACCTTAAATAAACTGGTTGATTCAGAATGACTTAATCAATGGTATCAAGAAAATAAAATACATTTTTAGTGAGCACCACATGAGAAACTGGGTGACCAAAACCTATAAGCTGCTCAAGTTCAAAATTAACAGGTTCTCAACCTTCCTAATGCTGTGACCCTTTAATACAGTTCTTCATGTTGTGGTGACCCCTAACCATAAAATTATTTTCGTTGCTACTTAAGTAATTTTGATACTGTTATGAACCGTAATGTAAATATCTGATATGCATGATGTATTTTCATTGTTTGCAACCCACAGGTTGACAACCGCTGGACTAGGAGTTTAGATACCCTGGATTCCAGTTTTGTCTCTGCCTCTTACAAGAAGTAAAAGACAATCTAACTTCTTGGGAACTGTTCCATTTTCAGTAAAACAGACATTATAATTCTTGACCTATACTGGACACAGATTGTCCTGAGGGTCAATGGAGATAACATGTAGACTCAGAAACATGATGGTAGATAGCGCCATAAATAGCATTTTACAGCAGGAGGAGGAGGTCCAGAGAAGCGAAATGGTTTGAAAAGGTCACCCAATCTGGGTATGAGAGAGCCAAGAATGAAGTTCATAATTTCGATATTTTTCAGTCCTGAGCCTTTTTCAGGACACCTGGTGCTTTCTCTGTAACACTTTGCACCTATTGAATGTTGTACATTATTACTCAACATTATTTGCATGCCATCCTAGTTTCCCTTTGGTTTGCATGTCATCCTAGTTTCCCTTTGGTGAAGCCATTCTTTTCTTTTCTTCTTTTCTTCCTCCCCCCTTCCTTCCTTCCTTCCTTTTAGCTAACATTGCATAAGTATCAGGTGTGCAACATTAAAATTTGACATCTGTGTGTAGTACCTCCTGCTCACCACTAGAAGCTTCCATTTGGCACCCCCATTCTTTTTTTCTCTTTTAAGTGAATTTATTGGGGTGACACTGGTTAATAAAACCATACAGGTTTTCATGTGTACAACTCAATAAAAACATCACCTGCATCCAGCACTCACCACCCAAAGTCAAGTATATTTCTGTTCCCACTTACCTCTTCTTTGCCCACTTCTACCTCCAAACTCCTCCTTTCCACCTGGCTATCACCATACTGTTGTTCCTTTCTATTTGTCATATATATATTTTTTTTCTTAATCCATTCACCTTTTTTCACCCCGTCCTCAACTCTCCTCCCCTCTGACAGCTGTCAATCTGTTATGTACCTATGCTTCTTTCTATTTTGTTTGTCAAATGATTGTGTTGATTATATTCCACATATACCTGAGATCATATGGTATTTGTCTTTCTCTGACTGGCTCATTTGACTCAGCATGATACTCCCCAGGTCAATCCATGCTGTTGCAAAAGGTCAGATTTCCTTCTTTTTTACAGCCAAGTAGCATTCCACTGTATAAATGTACCACAGCTGTTTTTATCCACTCCCCCAATCTTAATTTAGAAAGTTAGGTCTCAAAATACATGCCTCCCAATTTAAAGACTAATATCTTAAAGCTGGAAATGCTCACTTAGGTCAATCAGACGGACTATATACATAAATAAGAACTGATTCACCTACATCACTGAGAGGTAATGTTTGAGCAAAGTCCTCATGGCCATCTGATCTGTAAGGGTAGCAATCAAATGCTTTGGAGGCACTTTAATACACATGACACTTTCTTTGCAGCGTGTGTAAAACCAGACTGCATTATAAGTCGAAAAGCTTTGCTTTAGCCAAACATTGCATTATTACCCGAGAAGAGAGCTAGAGGAACCTTGGGGTCTGCCACAAGTTCCTGCCAACCTGAGGCAAGTCACGTGAGAAATACCCCCGGATTCAATCCCTAGGTGTGTGAAAAGGGGGTGATGCCAACAACCCTGAGTGTTTCTGCAAGCAACGCTGTGAAACTATTTGGTGGGACAGCGGGCGGAGCGCAGGATGAAGGAGTGGACTCTCAGGGTTCCAGGCGCGCAGAGCCTACCCCGCGGCGCGTGGGGGTGAAGCATGCGGATGCCCCTCCGGCTTTCTCGGTGCAGCCCCAGGAACCTAGTGGGGCACTCACCTGACCAGGAGCTCCAGGAAGATCACGTTACTGCAGCAGCCAGCGAACACCAGGCCCACCTCAAAGAGCAGGCCAAAGCCAGCTCAGGGAAGGGGAGCGCGCACGCAGAGGAAGCGCCCGCCTAGACCACTACCTCCGCTTTGGCACAAAACTTCCTCCCTTCCCAGAGCGCTGTTCTTCACCTGCACCACCACCAACGCTCCCAGCCAGATGAGCTGTAGTTCATTATCAGCCCCGACCCCATTCATTTGAGGGGGCGATATGGTCCCAGCCAGACTACATATCCCAGGATGCCCCTCGCACTTGACACGCTGCTGGGAGGTGTCCTGCCTCTGCTGGGACCTCAACTCCAGAAGAGAGAGGAGCGAGGTTCTCCTCATGCCACTCTCCATAGGCAGCCGCAGGGTTTGTTGGGAAGTGAAGTTCAACCCTGCCTAGGTGGTTTCTGGCGAGTAAGCCAAGGGCCCAGAGAAGGATGCGAGTGTCCCAGTCTCAACAAACACAGCGCCATTTTTTCTCGGTGGGAGAGAGGACAATATATAATTAGACAGGTTACGATGGGCCCATGACGGGCCAAAAGGAAACAAAGCCACGGAAAATCTCCTAGGGGTGCCTCACTCGACAGATATCCTGTTAGCAGGACCTTGTGCTCTCGTGTGTGTGTGCATGCGTGTGTGTGTGTGCGTGTGTGTGGCGGGGGAACGAGGGGGGAGGGGGAGGGGGTTGGAGGAGGAAGGGATAGGTGTATGGGTGTGGGTTTGGGTGTGGGAGTTTGTGTGTGCGAGCGCGCGAGCGTGTGCATCTGAGCCTGTACATCCGCAGTCACGCACAGACACGCCTTACTTTGAACGGTCCATCGCCATCCATGAACACCCTTCAGCCCCTGCCTTCTCAAAGACAACGCCCCCTGCACGTCCTTCCCGCCTCGGGTCTAGTCAGAAAGGGGGAAGTCCAGTCACCTGTCTGTGATTTCCCCACTGCC
Source organism: Myotis lucifugus (assembly GCF_000147115.1). Lineage (NCBI taxonomy): Eukaryota > Metazoa > Chordata > Mammalia > Chiroptera > Vespertilionidae > Myotis > Myotis lucifugus. The sequence goes on from NW_005871981.1 coordinate 25,127, forward strand.
AGTTGCAGGAGGGGGGCTTGCATTGATGCTTCTCGACCAGCAGAGGGCGGGGCGGGCTCTTCGGCCCCTGCCCCAGTCCACACAAATTCTATAACCCACAGCCAAAGAAGACTTCCTGGCCTGTCCATCTGATCGATACCCCGCCCATGCCCATCCACCCCACCCCCCACACCCAACCCTCCCCCCACCCCGCTCACTCTGTGGATGGATGGTCAGACCCCGCCCAGAGACCAAGTCCAGGCCTGGCCACCTGGGCTTGCCAAAGCCTCAGAAATTGGAAAGGCGGGATCAACCTTTTTTTTTCTGAGGACGGTATTTTGTTGTTGTTGTTTTATCGGAGGGAACGAGTTATTTTGTTTCTTTGTTTGTTTGTCTGTTTGTTTTTCCCACACCTTTTCGGGTGATTATGGCCAAGGTGAAAACAGCAACCGCTAAAATGAATCCCGAAAATGACTTGGCACAAAACCGGTCTTTTTCAGAGTTATTGAATAAAAGAAAAGTTAACGAAAAATCTTTCTAGGAGTTTTAAATCCTATTTCCAAACAGAAGAAACAACTCCATCATTGGCCCCAGGTCCCTGGCCATCCTCGCGCACACTGACTTGCTGGTGCTTTAGCTGGTGTCCATCATGGCATCGTCATTGTCCAGCAGGGCGTCCAAGTCCTCGGCGTCCTTCGTCGCGCTGTCAGCGTCCAGCTGGGAGTCCAGCTCCTCGGTGTCCCTCACGGAGCTGTAAGCGTCTTTCTGGGCATCCAACTTTTTGGTGTCCCTCACGGCATGGTAAGCGCCCAGGTGGGCGTCCAACCTTTCGGTGTCCCTCATGGAGTTGTAAGCGCCCTTTTGGGCGTCCAACTGCTGGGTGCCCCTCATCGCGCTGTAAGCGTCCTGCTTGGCGTCCAACTGCTTGGGGCCCCTCATCGAGTTGTAAGCGTCCAGATGGGCGTCCAACTCCTCCGCTGAGATCTGTCTCCTTGAATGGTGGCCAGTGCCCCTGCCTGTTTGCAGGTTGCCTCCACGGGAGCGGCCCTGAGTGCCGCCTCCGCCGCCGCCCCGGAAGCCTCCAGATCCTCGGTTTGTAGTCACCCAGCCTCTGTTGACGCTCGGTACCGGCCTGGGCTGCGTGACTATGTTGGAGGTGAGGATCTGGATGTGGAGGGGACGGCCATCCAAAGGGACGCCGTTGTACTGCTTCCTGGCTCCAGGG